>NW_027052184.1:0-29198 GCF_036321145.2 Pelmatolapia mariae | reverse complement strand
CTACTGAAATGCTCTCACACACACTACTGAAACGCTCTCACACACACTACTGAAATTTTTGCTCTCAGACACACTAGTGAAATATTATCTCTCACACACACTAGTGAAATTTTACCTCTCACACACACTACTGAAATTTTTGCTCTCACACACACTACTGAAACGCTCTCACACACAAAACTCAAATGCTCCCACACACACTACTGAAGCGCTCTGACACACACTATTGAAATTTTAGCTCCCACACACACTACTGAAATGCTCTCACACACACTACTGAAACGCTCTCACACACACTCTCACACACACTAGTGAAACACTCTCACACACACTACTGAAATTTTAGCTCTCTCACACACTACTGAAAACCAAGAAGATTTCAATTGAACAGGAAGGTATTTTAGCTGCACAGGAAGGTGAGGAAAAACAAATAACACATTAATGCACAGCTAACACCGCGGTGACGTCTACAACAGTTTGTTAGAGGTATAATTGAAAAGTCTTTTGCCTTCATCAGTGACTATC
Organism: Pelmatolapia mariae; assembly: GCF_036321145.2. Lineage (NCBI taxonomy): Eukaryota > Metazoa > Chordata > Actinopteri > Cichliformes > Cichlidae > Pelmatolapia > Pelmatolapia mariae. Next base: position 28,673 of record NW_027052184.1, on the reverse strand, counting down.
CAAACATTGTTTTAGGATAGCAGCCTTTTGCAATTAGTCGGGGCATGCTGGATATGCTAGCTGCCCGTATAATCTGGAAAGACTGTCTGACAGTACCTCATCTACAATGAAATTACATCGGATCCTTGTCATTTTTTACATACATTCTTTGTTGATTGAGGTGAGAACCAATGAAGAAGATGCTGAAGGATTTTTTACTTGTGCTCTGCAAGGTATTTAGGCGCTCCAAAATGAAAATACGGGCAATATCAGACAAGAGCAGCTTTATAGAGAGCTAGATGATCATACACGAACTCTATCAGAATTTCTTGCTGCTGTATCTCGATATGATCCCAATAATAGGGTTGCCACCAACCTACTAGGATCCTTGTAGAGATGCTTTTGCAGCTTGCTACATGAATATTATGCTAGACAGAGATCTGCTTATGTGACCCACAGATAGTTACCCCCAACCACCTTGAGTGGTCATCCAGGTCGGCCACGATACACTATATCTGCTGAACAGATTTCTCACTTTGTTTCCATTGGTATAAAAAAATAACAGTGACCAAAAAAACTGAAATTGCTATAAGTATGTTAAATATTTGGGGGCTTCATAATACATCAATTTAGATGTTGTCTGATGTATATACTGTTGAGTTGTTTAATCCTTTATTTCACATCACAATTTTAATCTCTAACATCGATTGTGCCAGGTAAACGTAGTGTGGAAAAAGACATTTTTCATGCCACTGTGTGTCTGTGTGTGTGAGAGAGAGGTGTGGTGTTGTTGAAGTAAAGTACAGGGTCAGGAATTCACTACTAAATAATATGAACAAACATGTCAAACTGTGGTAATGCTTTCTGATCTCTCAACAGGCATTTTGACGGCAACCACAAGTTGATTAGATGGCGCTTGGTCCTGCATGGCTGTGTTGATGGCTTCCGCCGAACTATCATATACTTACATTGCTTATCCAATAACAGAGCCTCAAGTGTCCTGTCATTGTTTTTGGAAGGAATACAAAACTTTGGTTTGCCCTTAAGGGTCAGGTGTGATTATGGCATGGAAAATATACAGGTTGCTCGTTTTATGTTACAGAGAAGAGGAGTAGGCAGTGTTATTACAGGTGTTTCAGTACATAACCAAATAATTGAAAGACTGTGGGCAGAACCCAACAGAGTTATATCAAGACACTTTATAAATAACTTTAACTTTATGGAAGAACAGGGTATGTTGGATTCACTGAATGAGCTACATCTTTTTTGTCTGCATTATGTTTCTTTGCCAAGGATTGAAAGAGCATTAACAGAATTTGTCAATCAGTGGAACAACCATGGTCTCTCTACACAAGGAGGACAGACCCCTCTTCAGCTGTGGCATACAGGTGTCACAAACAATGTGGGAATCCTGTCGTTTATAAATGACATTTTTCATGTTGATAACTATTATGGCGTTGATGAATAAGGGCCATTACCAGAACTTCAAACAAACAATAATGTCAATATTCCAGATATTGACATCAACATAAACGAGATTGCAATGAACATAATTCAACAAGTGAATCCATTAGAAAATGATGGAAATCATGGAATAGATGTGTTTTCTTCACTTTTACACCTTTTACATTAAATCAAATATTTTGCAAAAAATATAAAAATAAAAAAAACACATTTCAGAAAACATATCTGATCCAAACTAACATATTGAAACCATTTTCTTTAAAATGATAAAATGACAGCTCTGTTGTCAAACAGAAACTGACACAGGCAGAAGAATAAACAGACAACCAAATCAAAAACAGATGCACATACACATGAAATGAGTAAAATGACACAAATTTTGTATATTCAAACTCAACAATCTAAATAAACTTCTGAAGTGCTGTTAAACAATTAGTATCTACCTGTATGAAGCCTGAAGAACAATCACTTCTTGTCAAATTGATGTCTTAAAACATCAATTTGACTGAGGCAGGTAAATTTGGAAATATTAAAACCATAACAAGTTAATACTCAATACTCACTTTGAATCAGTAGAGAGACCAATACAAAAGAGAAACACGCAAACTCCTCCAGCATAATGTGTTCATACCCTGCCAAAGTGTTACCTAATGCAAAATCAAACTTCTCCTTGAACAGCTGGTATGAAACACGCAGTGGCAGCCTAATGCAGTTAACACACGTGTTGGCAAGAGGGAAAATTAGTGTAGAAGAGAAGTCATCGTCTCCTCTATGAATGAACTCAATCGAGGGTGCTGGGGAAAAGCCAATAGGTGGCACCGCAGTTGCTCCAGTTGCAAAGGCCAATATCTTCTGTAATTTGGAAGGTCCTTCTTCTTCTGCAAAACAAAAGGGAAAAAAAGTGTTAAAAGGTTATTTCCTTTGGCCAACATAAATTTACAGTGAGTATTACTCTAAAGCACGAATCTTAATGACTGTTATTGCAATGACTATAGAGCATGCTTTTCATCTTTCAATAGTCTCAAAGAACTATGTAAAAATGTTACTACAACCAAGAGAGTAATGTGGTGTTATTGTTATATGAGTATGTTATTTAAAATAAAGATTTCAGAAATGCTAACCTATAAATCGTTACATCTATTAATGTGCACTAAAGTGACAATTACCTTCTGCATCTTGGAGATAGTCTCTCCAGAAGGTAACAACCATCTCCTCAGCAGCTCTTTTGTTGCTTCCTTCTGGAGATAGATGAATGTTGAAAAGATCATCCACCTGGTCAGCAGTCAGCATATGTGGCTCATAGCCAGTGTTGGGACTAACGCGTTATTAAGTAAATAACGACCACGGTAACTAGTTATTATGCCAAAACCAGGAACGCGTTACTCGTTTCTGGGATTTAGATAGGCTCATTATTCGTTACTTCGTGTGGTGGCATCGCGGAGCTTCAACAGATTCAATAACATTAGCAAGTGGTGGAAGCCAGCAGGTGGATGAAGGAAAAGGGAGGCAAGAGGAGCGGCCGCCTGTCTGAGTGTCAGGTGAACTGAACTTCAGGTAAGAAGTTATGACCTGCAGTCTATCTGGGTCAGATATAAACCAAGTTTAGGTGGAGTTTATTTTCGGTATGCTGACTTTTTCGTACTGTGAACTAGCTAGCATGACGGAGTTTCTATACAGCTGGGTGGGTGCTATGTTACTCATGCTGAACTTTATTTTGTTCATACGGGTAATTATTAGAGTTGCCAACCGTCCGGTAAAAAACGGAATCGTCTGGTATTCAGAGAAAATGCGCGTTTCGAATTGAGGTGAAAAGGAACACAGTTTGTCCCGGACTTCAGCTACAATGAGAAAGACACAAAGCTGGATTTATTCTGTCTTTACACTGCACAGCTGCCTCTTCTTCTCTCCCCTCCCTCTCCTGTTTCTACTGTTTCTACTCCTGTTTCCTTGTGCCCTGTTTCTACGGGCACAAGGAAATACTTTTCTTTCTTATTCTCATTAAGAAAGTCTAGCTTTTAAAAAAAAATTATCTGAGTCTTACAACAAACAATTGATAGATTGATACATATATACCGTCAGAACAGTGTAGATCACTGTCACAACAGTGTTTGTTTTCATTCAAAGGCTTTATGATTTTTCCTATAATGGTGGGCCGGTCTCTAGTCAAAATGCCCGGGACGATTTTTTTTGTTCCAGTCCAGCTCTGTATGCAGCTCATCTGCAGTCTGGTGTTACCTACATCTTCCTATTCAGAAGGCAGCATTTCCGAGTTCTGAGTACAATCGAAAGCACCACGACTGCAGTTTTTGTGTTGGATGTAAAAAGCAGGCTAAAATCATGCGGCGGTCAATGACGGTCCAGGCGTGGGATTTCTCTCGTGGAAATGTGCACATTATTTTTTTCTTTCTATTGGTAGGTGGCACAATGCATTTGTGCCAAGTAAGCAAGCTAGAAGACTGGCAATCTTGCTGCGTATCCAGTTACGGAAGCAACACATTAACAAGAGAATTCTGAGTAAAACCAAAGTTACTTTCCCTAGTAACTAGTTACTCTGAAGGTAACGAGTAACTTGAAGTAACTGAGTTACTTTTGATAGAAGTAACTAGTAATGTAACTAAGTTACTAATTTAAAGTAACTTACCCAACACTGCTCATAGCAGAAAAGAGGGAGAAAGCTGTCAGGATGCCTTCTCATTTTCTCGAGAACCCCAAGAGTTTTCAGACCTTCACAAAATCTGGTTAAACAGCACAAAGAAATTTTATTCAATAATTCTGCAATTTCGTGCTTCTAAGTTATTTGTATATTATCAATTTGGCGCAATCAATTGTACTAGGTTATTAACTGGCCATGTTGATTAATAGGTAAGATTTTTATCACCATTTTAATTAATCTGAAAAACACAGAATACCCAAATACCTTTGAAATGGACCTTGAACGCTGTGGATAACCTGAAACATGACAATATCATGTACCAGCAGATCCCTGTCTCTTAATGAACGCATAGGCCTCAGGCATCCTGCACTGGCCAAGTAATCAAGCAGAGGTTCTTTTGACTTTTCAAGGTCCTCAAGGGTTGTACTTTGAGATATCTAGCATCACAAAGAGCAGAGGAAGGGCTTGTTATGGAAGTTACTTAGTAGTCTTAAAACCTATTAGAAGGAACCCAGCCACTAGTGGTCTACACAATCACAATATGCCCAAGCGTACATTGGAAGTCAAATGACTACACATATTTTTTTAAATAAGTTTACAATGTGCTTAAAAAAATAAGAAAATATACTCTTTCGTCTACCCTTATCTGCTGAGTCTTAGTTTAATACAGCAGCAACATATAAAAACTTGGCATTCAGCAATGGCCAGACTGATCCAGATAAACATTCCCTGCAAAAGAAAACTGGAACACAAACAATTTCAAATTTACTATAAGATTTATAAAATAAACATATAGAGACCTTTTTGACTTTTTCGAAGAGTTCCAGGTCAGCTATGGCTTCCAGGGCTGGATTTGCTGAATTTCCAACCAGAAGAGAAAATACTGTTGGTGACAGAAAGTTAGGTGGTGGACCGGACCACCATGTACCAAGCTCACTGCAATGGCTCGGCCAGAGATGTAGTAGCAGTCCCCTCTGAGAGCTGCAAAGCAACAGAATAAAAGGAAAACCAAATTGTCAGTAATGTTGCCTGTAAAAATCAGTTAAACAGTTCCCACTATTAATCTTAGAAAAATAGGTAATTACCAGTACTGTCAAGAGCCAAGTTCTTGCAGTTTTCTTTCCCCTCAAACATGGCTGACCTGGCAATGGTGTCCATCAATAGTCTCAAGAATTCCCTCCTTGGCCCGCCTAAATCAACCCTTTCCTCATCCTTCCCCATATCATCTGAGAATTTCACACAGATCATCAAGTTGGGATCATAAGATAGCCTTTGAAAACCACGCAAGGCTTCCTCCCACACAGCAGAGCGATTTATATTAAATTTGCACTGCTGTTTTGTGCTAATTTTGCTTGATAGTTCCAGCAGTATCTCTTGAACAGGGACTTTTTCTGCACTAAAAAAAGAAAATAAAACAGAAAATAAAATATATCAGCCATGTAGTCATGTTACAATTTGAGAATATGTGTCACACTGATCATAGAGATTTAAAGCTTAAAAGTTTTATGTTGATTTGACAATTCTGGAAAGCTATAATCATGTCTTAAACTCAAATTTTGTATGTTTGTTACTCACATCTGATTCTCTAAGCTCGCAATTATAGCTTGATTTAAATCCTCATCATCTGAAGAATCACCAGAAAGCGATGCCACGAGAGTTAAATATGAAGAATAATCTTCATCATTAACACTCATGGCAGGGATGTCTTCACTTCTTGCATTGAAATCTCTGCTGTGACTGCTTGTGCTAGGTTTGTCATCACTTCTTGCCATGTAGCCTTCATCACAAATGCTGCTCCCATCACTTCCTTGCTTTGCTCGTCGCCTTTTACCAACACTCCTTCCAATACAGTTGGTCCCAGTATCATCTTCTTCATCACTGCTAGTGCCACCTTTAACATGACTTCTTAAGCTTGTACATTCAAAAAAATGAAATTGGATGGTTGTTACATTTACAAAATTCAAACTTGTAATGTGAACAAAATAATTTCATGTTTCTGTGGTGAACGTAATTAAATAATGTAGGATCTGCATGAAATCCAGCAACTTAATTTATTCTTGTTGAGATGACATGATACAATCTAGTAAGAGTGGTTAGTTGCCTGGATTCACAAAATTCAGAAGATCACACAAGAGTTCAAACCAGAGGAAAATCACTGGGGTTAGAAGAGACAGACAACCATACACACACAACGTATACGCCTTAGCTATTTATTGTGGTTTAACCTGTAAAGGACAAAACCGTACAGAAAATTCTATATAAAGCCTTGTAATCATAGTTTCCCTATTTTTTTGAAGTCTAGATTGACAGCTCAGTGGCACAGTGGTTAGCACTGTTGCCTCACAGCAAGAAGGTCTGCAATCTGGCCAAGTTTGCAGTGGGTTCTCTCTGGGTACTCTGGTTTCCTGGCTAAAGACATGCAGTAATTAGGGTTAGGTTAATTGGTGTTTCTAAAATATCTGTGAACATGAGTGCAAATGGTTTTCTATCTCTCTGTAATAGACTGGTGACCTGTCCAGTACCCTGACTCCCACCCTATCACATCTGGGATAGGCCCCAGCCTGACTGCAACCCTTGTAAAGATGGGATGGATGGAGTGCAAGTTATTATAAATCCATTAACATTTTATGTTAACCAGACTCTAGACTTTGTTGAACACTCCAAACAATAACTCTTTAAATGAACTTAAAATAATCATGGAAAGGATTTCCACATTAATAAATGGATTTCTATTACGAATAAGCATTTTTGTTGCACTAACGTAATTTGCATTGGTTGGATCAACTCAATTAAATTAATGTTGGACTAAACTGTAGTAAAACAGTTGATTCATCATTACTTAATCAAGTTAATCCAACTCAAGTACATTAAGTTGGAATAACAGAACTGCATAATGCTAAAAGAAAGCAATTTAATTACGTGGAAATTCTTTCCATGATTTTTTTATGTTCATTCAAAGAGTTATTTTTTTGAGTGTAGTGACTTGGCTGCTCATGTCTTGTTGGATTTTTGAACTATCAACTTCAAAACAATCCTTGTCACTGTCCTTATCAGTTGCACAGCTGCTTAATGCTGATTTGGAGCTGGTGTAAGAAGGATCTTTGTCTTCATCTGATTCACTCTTCAACAGAGAAAGACCAAAAACATATATCGAAAGCAAGTATTTATAGCGTATCTTTAAAAGATTAAAATAAGAAATATCCATATTGATTGCTCCCAAACACTTGTTTTAAAAAATATATATTCTATTTTGCTAGAAGCCCAATTGTTGACATGTTTTTTCCCAAATCATGATTACTTTTCATTCTTTTAGGAACTTACTAAAAGTGTCCTTGATGGCCTTACATAGAGGGCTTTGGTTTTAAAAACCTTTTGTCATGGTCCTGGGCCACGTTGGCCCAGTATTCTTAGTTTTCATGTGTTTTTGTACTTTTTCATTATGCCATGGTTCCTAGGTTCTGCCAAAATGTTCCTTATTTGATTATTACCCCCTGTGTGCCCCTCTGTGTATCTGTGAGCCCTCGTTTCCCCTCCTTTTGTTTCATTCAATGTTTTTCCCCAGCCCGTTATGTCTGTCCTCTCTCTCTCCGCCTGTCTGAACCTCTGTGCACTTCCTGTTTTACTTTGACAGTCCCTCGTCAGTATGCGTCACGTTGTGTTCACTCCTGCCCTGTCTCGTTATGATTATCAGTGTCACCTGTGTTCCCCGTGTATTCCCACTTCCCTCGTTAACCCTCTGTGTATTTATGTCTGCGTCTCCCTCAGTTCCGTGTTGCGTTCTCCCTCATTCATGGCCGTGTGTTTCTCTGTGCATTAGTGTATTATTTCCCAGTGTAGTTCCTTATCAGTTTGCTTCGCCGTTTTTGTGTCCAGCAATAAAGTTGTGTTTTGAGTTTATTCCTGCTTCCGTGAGCTTGCGTTTGGGTCCACTTCCTGCCTGCCACACAGCCGGTTCATGACACCTTTAGGATCAGCATCCCATTCAGCTCCTGACCATCTTGGAGCGTTGGAGACACCCGCTTATTGCCACCAGCCATTAGAAACTCGAGGCTATAAAAAATAAATAGGGACAACAGCAATTGCTAATTAGTTAAATATTTTATTATATACTGTTCTGTTTCTGTGTATGCTTTTAATGACTTTTAAATTCTACTGGTATAGTCTATATGTTTTTATAATGATGAATAATATTTTAAACTTCTTTGGTATATTATCTTTAAGTACAAGTCATTACATGAATATACACAGTAACAATAAACAATAGTATTTTACCTGACATCCTCTGGAATGCGTTCACCAAAGCTTTCCTTGATGTGTTTCACGACAGTTTGGTTGTCCCAGGTCTTCTGGAATTCAAAAGCACTGAGGATGTGCCCATGTTTGTGTAACCATAAAATTGAACCTTGTTTGCACACTATTCCCCATGATGGAGTTGGAAGTAGTATAACATCTTTGTTGAAATGGTCATGCTGCTGGGTGTAGAATTAAAGAAATTATTTTACGGCTATTGTTCATATTACCATGGCATTAATTACATAATCTCCAAGTAGGGATAGTGCATTTAGACTCTTACACTGAATCTGCACAGACTTCAGTGAGTGAGAGACTGAGTTACAGGGAGACAGGAAACACAGGCTTGTGCAGAGCATGCTTTGCAAAAGTGAAACCGAAAGCAGAGTCTGAGTGTCAAGATCGGCACACACAGGATGGCCTTAGCCTGGGTGCTTAAGCTGAGGCCAATCAAAGTGCAGTGTGAGGATCACACATGTACAGACATATACACATACACACACATAGTTTCAGTACATGCTGGCCTTCTGTCTGGTGGAAAGGTTACAAGGCTTAGCTGATGAAGTGAAGGGTGAAATAAAGGGCAGCAGAAGCTGACACACATACACATACATAGAAGTAGACTCATTTAGTAGGTAAGAGTTGAATTATGTTTTGCTTGCGACTGCAAAGTTGTGCATGAGTGACAGTTTGTGCAGAACGTGGACCTGATGTTCCAGAAGATAAGCCTGGGCAGGATGGTGACAGGAAGCACCTGGGGTCGAGCCGAAGACAATGTTCTTTTTTAAAACTGTGTTCAAAGTTAACTGAACGGTTGTGGTTTTGGAGTGACGTATGCTGTATTGAGACTGCCAACGCTATAAAGCCTTTGTCTGACTATTGTAAGGCAGCCCAACACTGGATCTGCACAGATGTTGGACTCCACATGTGTATTCATTAAAATGCCGTCTAATTGCACCCGGCCGGATCAGGGGTCATTATTTTTGGTATTCTCTCCTCCTCAACTTTTGAATCCTAACATGAGCTATAGCTCTGAAATATAAATATAACTATTAGATACCATAAACAACAGCAAGTGATAACTAATAATACTGAGATGCAGACAGCAGAACATTATCCAAACCCCTACACAGAATGCTTTCATAGACAAAATTGTTGTAGTTGTATTGTATTCTATATAATTATAGTATCTGCCTTGGTAGGGTGATAATGAGTGGCAGTCTGTTATTAAATTTAATTAATTAATTTATATTAATTATATAAATTAAATTAAAATACTGGAAACTTTGCCATTATAGGAATATGTTACACTAAGGTATTGCAGTACATAGGAGCCAGACTTACAAACGCTTTTCGACAGCGTGTAAAAAAAAGAACAAAATAAAATACTGTTGGTATTTTAAAAGACAACGCAGTGACAATATCGCGTGCAAGACACGGTAACTTTTGCGGGAATTTTTTGCAACTGACTCTGTGACATATGCATTTCTGGAAGTTCGTTTCTTAATGTACAAAATATGGAATGGGTAGATGGTGTAAAGCAAGTCTGCAAACCAATTTACTAAGGCTTGATACAAAATGAACTCAGTGGTTTAGAAAATAGCGCACCCGTAAAGCTAACTACACCTATGAGCTGTGCTATTTTTCCTCATTTAGTAAATCTGGCCCTCAGTATATTCTTAAATATCAGACTATTACATATGGCCCTATTTCAGGCAAGTGAATACAAACGCATTAAACTTTGTAACTACCTTTTTCTTCTGGTGCCTGATGTCCAGCTGTCGAAGCATTGCCGAGTTTGATAACGTGGTGCAGGTGCACATTCTCTCCTGACTGTAGATGTCACTGGCATGGGCAAGCTTTTACGTGAGGGAAAGAGGGATGTTAAGTGACTATCCAGTCCGTCCACACTGGTACTTGCCACAGGTTGCTGCCCCACGACTGTCGCATTTGACAAAGTTCTGATGGTCCTCTGCTGAGGCTAATATACTGTTGAGTAATGCGGCTGCTTCACTCAGGCTACTAGCAGGTTGCTGAGTAGACATCTGTGTAGTGGTTTGAAGTGTACCACTTTTTCCTTCACTTTCCTGGTCTGGACACAACTTCCTGTTCTACTGAAACGCCTTCCTGTTCAACTGAAATGCCTTCCTCTTCAACTGAAACACCTTCCTGTTCAACTGAAATGCCTTCCTGTTCAACTGAAATGCCTTCCTGTTTAACTGAAACTGAAATTTCACTAGTGTGTGTGAGAGTGTTTCAGTAGTGTGTGTGAGAGGTAAAATTTCAGTAGTGTGTATGAGAGCTAAAATTTCAGTAGTGTGTGTGAGAGCGTTTCAGTAGTGTGTGTGAGAGCTAAAATTTCAGTAGTGTGTGTGAGAGCGTTTCAGTAGTGTGTGTGAGAGCGTTTCGGTAGTGTGTGTGAGAGAGTTTCAGTAGTGTGGGTGAGAGCATTTCAGTAGTGTGTGTGAGAGCGTTTCGGTAGTGTGTGCGAGAGGTAAAATTTCAATAGTGTGTGTGAGAGCATTTCAGTAGTGTGTGTAAGAGCGTTTCAATAGTGTGTGTGAGAGCGTTTCAGTAGTGTGGGTGAGAGCATTTAGGTAGTGTGTGTGAGAGCGTTTCGGTAGTGTGTGCGAGAGGTAAAATTTCAGTAGTGTGTGTGAGAGCATTTCAGTAGTGTGTGTGAGAGCGTTTCAGTAGTGTGTGTGAGAGCGTTTCGGTAGTGTGTGTGAGAGCGTTTCGGTAGTGTGTGCGAGAGGTAAAATTTCAATAGTGTGTGTGAGAGCATTTCAGTAGTGTGTGTAAGAGCGTTTCAATAGTGTGTGTGAGAGCGTTTCAGTAGTGTGGGTGAGAGCATTTAGGTAGTGTGTGTGAGAGCGTTTCGGTAGTGTGTGTGAGAGCGTTTCAGTAGTGTGTGTGAGAGCGTTTCAGTAGTGTGTGTGAGAGCGTTTCAATAGTGTGTGTGAGAGCGTTTCAGTAGTGTGTGTGAGAGCGTTTCGGTAGTGTGTGCGAGAGGTAAAATTTCAATAGTGTGTGTGAGAGCATTTCAGTAGTGTGTGTAAGAGCGTTTCAGTAGTGTGTGTGAGAGCGTTTCAGTAGTGTGTGCGAGAGCGGTTTCAGTAGTGTGTGTAAGAGCGTTTCAATAGTGTGTGTGAGAGCGTTTCAGTAGTGTGTGTAAGAGCGTTTCAGTAGTGTGTGTGAGAGCGTTTCAGTAGTGTGTGTGTGAGAGCTAAAATTTCAATAGTGTGTGTGAGAGCGTTTCGGTAGTGTGTGCGAGAGGTAAAATTTCAATAGTGTGTGTGAGAGCGTTTCAGTAGTGTGTGTAAGAGCGTTTCAGTAATGTGTGAGAGCGTTTCGGTAGTGTGTGCGAGAGGTAAAATTTCAATAGTGTGTGTGAGAGCGTTTCGGTAGTGTGTGCGAGAGGTAAAATTTCAATAGTGTGTGTGAGAGCGTTTCAGTAGTGTGTGTAAGAGCGTTTCAGTAATGTGTGTGAGAGCGTTTCAGTAGTGTGTGTGAGAGCGTTTCAGTAGTGTGTGTGAGAGCGTTTCAGTAGTGCGTGTGAGAGCGTTTCAGTAGTGTGGGTGAGAGCATTTCAGTAGTGTGTGTGAGAGCGTTTCAGTAATAATGTCTCTTACGGCACCTCATAGTATCCTCCCTCCGTCCTCTGCACACGTGCAAACACAATCAGACTGTGTCCTTCTTTCTCTCTTGGCTCTTGACGGAGGCGGTCGCACTTTCTCCCTCTCCCTTATTTTTCCTGCTTGGCTTCTCATGTCTCGTATAGTCTCGCTTATTCTCTAACCCTAAGAGAGTCGCCTAGACTTGTTCTCTAAAAACATAAAGAAGAATTATGGATTTTATCAACTGGCTACTTAATGAAACTGACAAATCCTGACCTTGGAAGAGCCTGATTGTCCTGCAGAGACGTTTGCTGCCGGATACTCGATGGTCGGTTGCGTCGTGTGTCTGGTGACACTCTGGCTGACATGATAGACAATGGGCAGGGCTGTGAGTAAGACTGTGTTATTGACCGCAATATAGATAAGACCTTGGAGAAGAACAACGGGAATTGAGAGACCTGGTGACCAGTGACGGACATTAAAATTGGAAAATTGGAAGCAGTTTGTTCACTCTAACCAAAACAACTACCATCTTCATCTCATGCAGCTCTCCTGGTGCCAGCTGGATGCTCAACGCATGTCGTCCAAGTCCCTCTTTGGGGACACTCCCATAGGGCTTAAAATCTGGGGCTCTCCACCATTTAGAACTGAAGAAGCTTCTCAGATGAGAGGTGAAACGTCTTCAAGCAACTTAAAGAACTTAAAGAAGTCCAGGCGCTTTTCTTTCCAAGTTCCTTACACAACATCATTCATAGAACAACTTCCAGCTTCTTTTGCTCTGCTACAGTTTGGATGGATTTGCATTTAAAGATGCAACAAGACAAAAATGGTTAGGCTCAGGAGGTCAAAGGTCAGAGCTCCTGTGGGTCTGAGGGCGGCCTCACGCTGGAGAAGGATGAAGGAGCCTGACCTGAGCCAGTGTTTGACATGAACACATCAGCACTGCTATCAGTGAGCCTAACGACAGCCGTTAGCGTCATTTCAGTGTTTCAGTCATAAAAAAACTTCCTGTCACTGTGGTGGTTACAGTGACATCATGCAGTTTGTGTTTTGACCTCCAGAGGGCGACAAATCAGCACAGACAGAGAGCTCCATTCAAACTTTGCTGCCATCAGTAATGATTCTTCAAATGTAATCATCAGTGTTTGAGCAGTTATGATATCAGGGACAATCTAGACATGTGTGACAATACTGAACATGTCACATGACACACCTTAAACATCATGTGATCCACTCTCAGTCTGCACTTTCATCCATGACTTCAACAGGTTGAAATGAGCTTTGAAGAAACATCAGTTCAGTGCTAAAATATTCAAACGCTGCAGGAAGAAGAACAACAAAGTGAGGACACATGTTTGTGTTTCAAACAGGAAATCCAACAGAAATAAATCACAGCCTGCCAGAGGTTTAGAAGTTTCTGAGGTGCACCTGAACGCAGCACACAGTGTTTCAATGCTGCTGGTTGTCCTCAAACGTCTCTTTGGGTGTTTCCTTCCTGATCAAAGTTTACTTTCACTTCCTGAACTTCGTGGAGTAGAGCTCGTTGTTGGTGTGAAGAAACTGTAAGTTTGCTTTGTTTCCTCCTTTAAAAGTTTTTCTTTAGGAACTTTACTGTTTGTTCAGCTCATGTTTGATTTCTTCACAAAAAAAACTATGTGTTTGTATTTCCGGTCTCTCCATTAAAGTCAGTGTGTAATGTTTTCCTGGCTAACATCAGCTGTGTGCAGCTTAGTTCCAGCACAAGTAAGTAAGTAAGTAAGTAAACTTTATTTATTAAGCGCTTTTCACAGACAGACAATCACAAAGCGCTGTACACAAATATTAAAATAAACATTAAAATCAATAGACAATGTACACAATGTAAAAGATCAAATTTAAATAATGTAAAAAATATAAAATATGTAGATCAACAAAGGCTTGTTTGAACAGAAAAGTTTTTAACTGTTTTTTAAAAGAATCCACAGAGTCAAGCAAACATAATTGTAGTGGTAAACTGTTCAACAGCCTTGGTGCAACAAACTAAAAGGCTCCGCCCCCTTTTTGTCTTCAGTCGTGTACGGGGAACAACTAAGAGACTCTGAGTCTGTGAGCGGAGACGACGAGCAGCAGTGTATTTTATAAGAAGCTTGGATAAATAATCTTGCCTGGCCATTTAGTGCTCTGTATGTTAAAACAAGAATTTTAAAGTGAATTCTAAACTTTATTAGGAGCCAATGTTAAGAATATAAGATGGGAGTAATGTGAACACGCTTGGTAGAACGAGTTAATAGTCTGGCTGCTGCACTTTGTATTGCCTGGAGGCGAGAGAGAGATGATTTATCCAAGCTGGTAAACAGGGGAATTACAGTAATCTAAGCGTGATGACACAAATGCATGAATGAGTTTTTCCAGTTCAGCTGAAAAGACCATATGTCGCAGTTTAGATATGTTTCTTAAATGATAGAAACAGGAACGAGACAAAGATTTTACATGAGAGTCGAGGCCCAGAGAAGAGTCAAATATTACTTCAAGATTTCAAATATTTGACTTGACAGATGGACAGAAAGAGGCAAGAACCTGACTGATTTTAGAATGTAGCTCAGGAGGAGCTATGATCATGGTCTCGGTCTTGTTAGTATTTAGAACAAGGTAGTTGCTTGAAAGCCAATCAGAAACCTGGGTTAAGCACTGGACTAGGGTGGACAGCCTATCCAGCTGATGAGGCTTAAAGGACATATGGAGCTGAATGTCATCAGCATAAAAATGCACTTGAGGACATTTTGGATCTCAAGCCAAGTCCATCACCTTATTTAAAAATTAATTCAGGAAAGTATTACAATCTTCATCAGAAAGTAACATAGCATGCTGGGTTGGAGGAGAAACAATACTGTTGATGGTATCAAATAGAATTCTTGAATTATTTTTATGACAATTTATAAGATTATTGAAGTAAGAGGATCTGGCCTCTTTGACTGACTCATTATAAAGCAGTTCTTTAAAGTGCTCACGATGGACAGTCAGACCAGTGGACTTCCACAGACGCTCTGCTTTTCGATAGGAGCGTCGAAGACCACAAGTCTGATTATTTAACCACGGTGTGCGGGAACTAACAGAGCAATAACTGGTTTTGAAAGGAGCAACCTGATTTAGAATGGCAAGACAGTGTTCATTAAAAGAATTAGTTAAAAGCTCAACCTCGTTAGAAGAACTTTTAAAATTATAAAGAGAGGAAAACTCAGAAATTATAGAGTCGTCAATAAAGCGCCTGCGCCTAGTAAAGCCTTGAGGATGGGACTCTGAATTAACTGATACAGTGAAAGAGACTGACTTATGGTCACTAAAAACAACTTCATTTAAATTCATGTGCTCAAGGGAAACACCACAGGTGAAGACCAAGTCCAGAGTGTGCCCAGCCCTGTGAGTAGGCCCTGCTACATGCTGAACAAAGTTGAAAGAGTCCATAATGCTCAGGAACTCCTTAGTGGTATTGTTTTTTGAGTCATCCACATGAATGTTGAAATCTCCAACAATGATAACCTTGCCCATTTTAATAGTGGAAGTTAAAAAGTCTTGTAGGTCTGACAAACACCTAGGTGGACGATAAATTAAAATGCCGTAAATGGGCTGTTCTCTTCCAATTTTTATAATAAGCATCTCAAAAGAGTTGTAGCCGCTTGAAGAAATCATCTGGCGTAAAAAAAGTCTTTTTAAAAATTACAGCTGTTCCACCTCCTCGTCCAGATATCTGAGGTGCACAGAGAAATGAGCAGTCAGCGGGACAAAGCTCTAAAAGATGTGAGACTTCATTCTCACGTTGCCATGTCTCAGAGATAAACATGAAGCCAAGCTTCTCAGAGCAGAACAAGTCATTTAAAATATAAGACTTATTGGCGATTGAGCGGGCATTAATTAACATCCATTTAAGGCTGCGACTCACCAGGACAGGGGTAGAGTTTCCAAGGACAAAGTCCGCGCTGTGCGGTAAGCTGCGCAGAAAAACAGGGTTCCTGCCACGATGAGGCTAGGCTTTCCATGCTTTCAGATGACAGCCTGGGTGGTACACATAGTGGGTTGTGGAGATTAATCCAGTTCCGACAAGTTTCAGCCGAATCTCACCGATAGCAACCCAGGAATAGAGCCCCCGAAGGTCCGTCTCTTTCCGAAGACGACGGAGCAGGATGTGAAGGCTGGCCCGCTTCCCCCGCTTTCTCCTACGAGGCCTCTGAAGCAAAAATTAGCTAACCGGCAAGAGTGGAGGTAGAGCGGGTGCTGCGTCGTGCTCTAACGGCGGTAGAAAAACAGCCTCGTTTCGTTGACTCTGAAAAGTATCCATTGCAGATTTGATCGCTAGCAACGCATGATGATCATAAATCCGAAGGGAGGTGACACCAGAAAAAACTGTAACAAAAACACTTGCATAGCATATAAAATAAACAAACACATGAGGAAGGGAGCGGCACAGCCAAACACAGGCGCCATCTTGACCTATCACAAATCTGCCGCTCCATAGTTCACGGTTGTAGATAACCTGCTGTTAGTTTGGTATTTTGTCCTAATCCGCTTGACTTACCTCCGTGTAGGTCTGTGTATGTTTTGAGTGGTATAGGCGGCATTCCGTTATTGAGTCCAAGCATGTAAGTTGTCTGCTGCTCTGCTGGTTAATAAAACCACGTTAACTGAATCTACTGCTTCATCATTATCATACTGGTGAACATACAACAACGGTAACGGACTCACAGCTGGACCAACGAGGCCAAGTGTGTCTGCCACTCTGAGCTACGTTCGTGTTTGTGTACTTGTAGTTTGTACTTTGTGAGTTCACTCAGAGTCCACAGAGGACGCAGTGTACGTGATGACTTCACAGCCCTTTACCTCCTTTACTGTCACTGTGATTAATATTTACACACGACACGATCTATACCGGAAACCCGATCGGTATCCCGCATGCGCGAAAGGTGTCTATTTCCGGTCGAAGCGTTTTACGATATTTATTGGTCAGAGTATCTGTTAAGATGTTAAGAATAATACGTATCTCTTAAAATGTTTCCGATAATGAAACATTTAATATAATGTAGACAAAAATAAAAAAATAAAAAGATGGTTATGGATCAGGACTCCCCGATCCTTAATGCGCATGTGCAAAGTCGGACCGTACAAATCGGGTCTACCCGATCCGTACCGCGCATGTGCAGGGGTTTTCTTCTTCTTCTGTTCGTTTAATGGAAGTTTACTCCCCAGTGTTTGAGGATACTGCCACCTGCTGACCGAGCGAATGAACCCTAGTGTAAACTGAATTAGCGTCATTACAAACGTGTGTTAAATTTGATTTAGTGAGAGACTCATTGTAATACCGCATTGTTATCTTTTATGTGATTCCTGTTTTACTTGACTGTATGTCTAAAATGTGATAAATAAAGTAAAAAAAAAAATTAAAAAATTAGTGATAGTCGAGTGTCTTTATGCTTGTCCGTGTGGAGAAGATTGATTGGAATAGTGATGATGATGTCCGCTATCACTGTCAATTGTCAGCAAACACTTCATCTGGCTGATGAATCTTCACGTGACATATTACAAAGTCTGTATTATTAAATCTATAATTAAGCGCCATTCTTCTTATTTTACGGCGCTATTGTTCAATCAGGAAACGCTCTCTGTTGAGGAGAAAAGCATGAATTTCTTTGTATACGGATTATCCATAGTTTAAATGTCCCCGTAGTCGAATAGGAGGCAGAGCTGTTGAGAAATGCTAGGAGCTAACTGGGCGCAAATGGTATCATTCAAATATATTGAATGTCGCAATGCTGACAAAGAGAGGAAGTGACGTAATATTTACGCATGCGGGGTACCGATCGGGTTTCCGGTACGGATCGGGTAGCGACACACACGACATGATACACCAGACTGCATGTTACCACTACGCTAACACTTAGCTAGCCAAGAACCCAGAGTGATGTTAAAGCTGAGTAAACACTGACCCCAGACAAGCTGCAGGTTTCTACCTGTTCATGTTTCTACCGTAGAGTCACTTTGAAGTGTTTTTGTGCTGATTTGTGTTCATAAACACTCAGAGAAACATCACCTGACCTCATCAGGATCTGTGTTGGTGTGTGGGGCTGTACCTCAGCTTTATATTGTTACATGGTCATTATGACACTGTTCATTTTATAGAGCAACATGAAAGTAATATTATGAGGAGGAATGAAGTAACGTACTCCATTACTTTTAATTAAAGTGTTCTGTGTAATAATGACTTTTTTGAGTAATGACCCAACACTGATCACAACAAAGAGGAAATGCCTCCAACATGCACAAACATTTGACCCACAACATGCAGTTAATGTGCACAAATGTCTTTGATATGCTGCTCAGTGATGGTGGTGACTGTCAGAGCAGAGCTACTGAGAATCAATAAGTAATATCAATGATGGAACACTAAACTCTTATCATCCCTGTCAGTATCATACATGTGCTATATGATGTGATAAATGTGGAGGTGCTGGCTGTTCTCTCACTCTGCTGTTTAGCTGTAAAGGACGCCTCCCTGCCTTTGTCTCATTCATGACCTTTAGTAGTCTCTTCTAACATGCAGAGATCTGTATGATCTGTTTCATAGAGTCTAACCAGCCTGTACAGGTAACAACAACAGTCACTGCATCACTGACAACAAACTTCATCTCTGTCAATAACAACCAGTGTTGGGGAGTAACGGAATACATGTACCGCCGTTACGTATTTAGAGTACAAAATATGAGTAACTGTATTCCGTTACAGTTACCGTTTAAAAAGGTGGTATTCAGAATACACTTTGTTGAAATAAATGGAATACACGGCGGTACTTCCCTGTTTCATATTGTCGCGGGTCAGGATTGTTTGGGTTTGTTTGACAGCTGTTCTGTTGTTCCAGGCGGCAGCGTTACGGTTGCCATGGTTACAGGGTGACGCTCTCTCTCTGCGTGTTTCCTGGGTGAGAGAGCGCTTTTTGTTGTTGTTGTTGTGCTAAGCTAAAAGGCAGAATGCTACAGGCATAGCTCTAAAGCAAGTAACCTGATGGGCAGTGTAGTCCGTGCTGCAGGGAGAATGGACTGCCATACACGTTATGTGTCTGTGAGCGAGGGAGGGAGAGAAAGGAAAAGTCCGAGCTGTCACGGAGCAAAAACGGGAGCTGGAAGCATGTAAATATAATAATAACCACTGCAGCCAAGAAGAGTGCCTGACGAGCCCATTTGTAAGTAAGCTATTAAGACTCAACTGTACACTGTGTTCGTGTTTTCCTCCGGAAACAATAAGTTCCGTTGGAGCAGCCTTTCAACGCCTCTCTCTGTCTCCGCAAGCAAAGTTGACCCAGACAACAAAGTAAAGCTAGTTTTCGGCTACCAGCCCGACACTAACCCGACGTATTAGCCAGAGGTCGCTTTACTACGGTTCGGAGCCGCGGACCTTCAGTAACAGTAATAAATCACAGCAATAGTACATTCACGTAGTTGTAAACAGCATGATAATATATTAAGTATTCCAAAGTATTCAGAATACGTTACTCTCATTGAGTAACGTAACGGAATACGTTACAGAATACATTTTGGGGCATGTATTCAGTATTCTGTAGTGGAATACATTTTAAAGTAACCTTCCCAACACTGATAACAACATTCATACATGAAATAAAAACACATCAGTGGATCATTGCTGGAGCTGATGTTTGTGCTCCAGATGTTTGTGCTCCAGATGTTTGTGCTCCTGGTGAAAAGACTCTCAGTTTCCTCCTTAAAATAACAGGATCAATAGTGGGTCAGCGACATCATTTCTTTCCGTCTCAGGTTTAAATATCTGGGACTCTCCACAGTTTGGTTTTAGAACTGAAGAAGCTTCTCGGATGAAACGTCTTCCAGAAATTTAAAGAAGTCTCTTTTCTTTCCAAGCTCCTTAGATCACATGACCTGATGATTGAGAACCTACAGACATATTGACCTGGTATTTAGGTCACATAACAGGTCAGAGGTCAGCGACTGTAACTCAGTTACTCCTGTTAATGTGAACTCACTGAGTGTTTGTGGTTTACCTCTCAGACTGACTGAAGATGATGATGGAGGAAGAGGAGGACAGAGCAGATTCTGCAGGGTCCAGCTGTCCGTCTGTGAGGAGTGACCGGTCCAAAGGTCAACCTCCACTCTTCAGTGCTGAACCTGGACCAACGAGGTCAGAGAGCTGAACTCCCTGAGTAACAGAAATAATTCTGCACTGACATTATAATCAGTGTTGATTCTGGTTGATTTTCTGACTGTGTTTGTGAGCTGAGAGGAAATGAAAATGAATTTGTAACAAAATCAGTTTTGTCCAGTTTTCCTGTAAACAGCTGAACTCTAATCTAAGAGGATGTTACTGACAGGAAACAGCTGCATCATCTGTAGTCTGTGTGATCACAGCTGCTTCAATCATGTTTGTGTCTGCAGAGGTCAGAGTTCACAGTCTGCAGGGTCCAGCTGTCCGTCTGTGAGGAGTGACCCGTCCAAAGATTACCCTCCATACTTCAATGTTGAACCTGGACAAACGAGGTCAGAGAGCTGTGATGACTCCTTTACATGTTTGTGTTTCCTGGATAAATCTGACCTGAAACATCCTCAGATTGTTACAAAGATTCATTAAAAAGAAAACAATGAAAGAGAAAAGATCCAAATGTTAGACTTGGTCATTTGCTGTTTGAGGACAGTGATGCTCATATCTGTGGGGAAAGTGTGACCTGAGTGGGTTCATGTTTGTCTTTAAAGAGCTGCTCTGATTCTCTTTGTGTCTGATCTGTTAAACAGTCTGAGAGGTCACACAGAGACCCAGCAGCTAATGTCTGGATCATACTGGCTGCTGTTACTCCATCAGGACAACACTGAACCACAGTGGTGTGGATGTAGTGGATAAATCCCACCATACTGAGGCTCAGATTTAATCACAGGGAACAAAACCAGATGTTACCTTCAGATTGTGACCTTTGGAGTGGACGATGCAGATTTCAATAGAGAATAAATGTTGTTCTTTTTCAGCTGTGAAAAAAGAATCTAATTTTCTGAACTTAAGAATTTATGATGCTGGAAAAAACATGGAGACTATAGCACAACATTTCCACTGTATTCATAGAATGAATGTAAAACTTTCAGACATTCATTAAATATGCAAAATGTCTACAGAAACATCAGAGGGTCAGATGTGAAGCACTCAGTGATTTTGATCAAATGACTCATCAGTTATTGATCTGTACTACACTGCCTTTCCATCTTGGCAAGATGGCGCCAGTGTTTGCGGCGAGCCGTCTCCTCGAGCTTTGTCTACTGTTTGCTATTCTATTTTCTCTGTGTTATCCTGACGCCTTTGCGCTTCTTACCTATGATCGTCAAACTCTTCTGAATCTCCAGCCATTGACTCACCAAACGCCTGATTTCAAGTGGCAATCAGGGAACTTTTTCTCAACTCCGACGGATATCTCTGATCATTTACGCCGCTTTCCAGCTACCCTTCCACCTAGGAAACGTCATAGGAGACGGGGTAAACGGAGCGGGATTCGTGTTCGTCTTAAGGCTTACTTAAACTCACTTGATGCGACCAGTTACCACGTATTTGTAAAAACTCTATCTACTTCTCATGCTCTCTGGGATCGCTTCTGCTATAGACTGCCCTGCCACCGCTGGATATGCTCACCTAGACTCCCCGGCCGAGTGCCCACCTGTTCGGAGCTGGGTGCGGCTTTCCAGAGGTGGTGTGAACTACAGCAATCTTTGCCTGCTGAGATCTGTTCCTACGAGCAACAACCCGATTACACTTCGGATGGCTTTGCTAAATGTTAGATCGCTGGCAAACAAGACTTTTATTTTAAACGATTTTTTCGTCTCATCTGGGCTGGATTTTCTTTATCTGACGGAAACCTGGCTTCGTCCTGAGGAATCTTCTGCTTTTCAGAACTTCTTCCCCCAGATTGTGCCTTTGCTAGCTCTCCTAGGATCTCTGGCAGAGGTGGAGGATTGGCTTCGATTTTTAAACACAAATTTCGATGCCGGGAACTACCACCCGTCTCTTTCACCAGCTTTGAGGTGCAGCTACTGGAACTGAATTGTGCTCCCCCAATTCTTTGTGCTGTGGTGTATCGACCCCCGAAGTCTGTTAAGGATTTTATTTTTCAGTTTGCTGAACTACTAGGGAGCCTGTTTTTACGCTACGATCGTGTTTTAATTGTTGGTGATTTTAATATACATGTCTGTTGTGAGGCAAGCACACTAACAAAGGATTTCCTTGCCCTTATTGACACTTTTAATCTTACGCAATGGGTGAGTGAACCAACGCATTTAAAAGGCCATTCGCTTGACCTAGTTTTGTCCTACGGTCTGGATATTTGTATAACGCATATCAAGGACTCTGGGATCTCTGATCATTTTGTGGTTATGTTTAATGTTATGCTACAACATATGGAGCTTAACTGCGAGCGTCCATCACGCCAGATGCGCTCGATTAACTCTGAAACCATCACTAACTTCTCTACTCTTTTTGCCAACTCGGCGCTCCGCGACTCCACTTGTCTTGTGGATTTATCGGCTGACGAGCTTAATAACCTTTTTAATTCTACATGTTCCTCTATTCTGGACACTGTGGCTCCACACAAGACTAAGCGTACTAAGTCGTCATGCCAACCCTGGCCGAATGAAACTACCCGTGCTCTCAGGCGCGAATGCCGTCGTGCTGAGAGGAAGCGAAAAAAGGATAAGCTTGTAGTGTCAGCGCAAATCCTCCACAATTGTCTGTCAAAATATCAGAAGACTGTCAAAGCTGCTAAATCTGCCTACTTATCAGGTCTTATTTTGACCAATTGTCACAAGCCCCACGCTCTTTTTAAGATTTTTAACTCCGTGATTAATCCTCGTGCTACAGCACACAAGGAGGTTCCTCCGGCTCTTTGTGAAAGTTTTGTAAGGTATTTTATTGAAAAAATCACTACTTTAAGAGCCCCATTTTTATCTGTAGTTTCACATCAAGTTCCAGTTTCTAAATGCTCTGCGGTCTTTCAGCAGTTTGAGCCTGTGACTCTTTCTGATGTAAAGGTAATAATTGACCACCTAACGATCTCCAATTCCCCACATGATATTCTCCCTGCCTGTATTTTTAAAGAAGCATTGAATACTATTGGGCCTTGGATTTTATTAATTTTGAATGCATCATTGTCTTCGGGCTGCGTACCTTCTGCCTTCAAGCATGCTGTTGTTCAACCCGTTATTAAGAAGATTAATCTTGACCCTAGTGTTCTTTCAAATTATAGACCAATTTCTAAGCTTCCCTTTATGTCAAAGATCCTGGAAAAGGTGGTCTGTAAACAACTTCAGACCTTCTTAGATTCCAATGATATCCCTGAAAAATTCCAGTCGGGCTTCAAGCCTCGACATAGTACTGAGACAGCTTTGCTAAGAGTTTTAAATGATCTGCTTTTAACCACCGACTCAGGTTGCTCTGTGGTTCTAGTCCTACTGGATCTGACTTCTGCATTTGACACAGTAGATCATAACATTCTATTATCAAGGTTAGAGCATGTAGTTGGCCTTAAGGGCACAGCCTTATCATGGCTTAAATCTTATCTTTAGAGAGGTCATTCTCTATCACTATGGGGCAATACTCCTCCTCCCCTGCTCCTTTTCTCTGTGGTGTGCCCCAGGGGTCTGTTTTGGGCCCTATGCTATTCTCTCTGTACATGTTGCCCTTGGGATCTATTTTCCAAAGATACAATATTTCGTTCCATTGTTATGCCGATGACATTCAAATTTATTTCCCTTTGAGTTTGAATGTCACAGATCCATTGCATACATTGTTTAACTGTCTTCATGATGTGAGAACCTGGCTATCACAAAACTCTCTAACCTTGAATGACAATAAAACAGAAGTTATTGTCTTTGACAGTCATATTCCATTGAACCAGTTAACTGTTACCCTTGGCCCACTTGCCAGCTATCTCTCCAACGTTGTAAGAGACCTTGGGGTACTCCTGGATAGCTCTTTCAAATTAGAGAAACAAGTATCTACTGTGGTTAAATCCAGCTTCTATCAGCTACGTCAAATTGCTAAAGCTAAGCCTTTCCTCTCTCACAAGGACCTTGAAAAGCTTATTCATGCATTCATTACCTCTAGACTGGACTATTGTAACTCCCTCTATTTAGGCCTCCATCACTCCTCTCTTCACCGGTTGCAATTAGTACAGAACTCTGCTGCACGCCTTTTATCGGGTGCGAGAATGCATGATCATATGACTCCAGTTTTAGCCAAGTTACACTGGCTCCCTGCGAAATTTCGCATTGATTTTAAAATTCTTTTATTCACTTATAAAATCTTAAATAACATGGCCCCTAGCTATTTAACAGAACTTCTTCATTTGTATAATCCCATAAAAGCATTAAGATCTTCAAACCAGATGCTCTTAATGCAACCTAAGTCTAGGTTGAAAACCAGAGGTGACCGTGCCTTTGCCATTGTAGCTCCTAGACTGTGGAACAACCTCCCTATTGCCATTCGCTCTTCTGAGACTGTTCAGTCTTTTAAATCTTGTTTAAAGACCCATCTTTTTACTCTGGCTTTGATGTAAGATAGTTTGATTATCATTTGGTTGGTTTTTATGGTTGTCTCCTCCTGCGTTGCATCTTTCTTATCTTATTTTTATCTGTCTTATTTTATCTTTTAATTTGTGAAGCACTTTGATCATAACTGTTGTTTTTAAATGTGCTATATAAATAAATTTTGATTGATTGATTGATTGATCTACCACGTTAGTAAAGCTGGTGTTCTGGTGGTGGAGAGACCTCGGATCATGTTCTGGTGTTGGAGGAGTGATCTGCTGATGGTTCAGTTTAATGAAGTCTCAAAGTTTCTTGTGAGCTTCTTCAAAATCATCCCTGACATCACCACTGAAAGGACGTCCATGAAAACAGACTGAAAATTACTGATATGTTCACAATCTGAGAGTTTAAAACTTGACAGACTCGATTCAGATGAAGTTATTTGAGCAGAAATTACTGGATCTTTATCCTGTGCTTGAACTAATTCTTCATGGTTCCTCCACAGAGTGGACCAGCAGAGCTCAGAGGTTCCCAGTGGTCAGTCTGCCCAGCAGCATCAAACACAGCTGGACTCCATATTTATGGTCTGTACATGTACAACAACTACTGTTACATCTATTCTGTCCACAGTCATCTCCATGCTGCTCTTTGTAGACCAGTGTCAGTGTGTCCAACATGGATCTGATGTTTGGCTCCATGATTTCAGTCTGATTGGCTCATTCATAAATATTCTGTTCCAGCTGCTGGAGGACAGCATCATCACTTTTGTGAAGAACGAGCTGAAGAAGATCCAGAAGGTTCTGAGGCCAGATTACCCAGAGTGCTTAGAGAGTCAGAGGAGCAGCAGCAGAGAAGCATTTGTAAAGATCACAGTGGACTTCCTGAGGAGAATGAAGCAGGAGGAGCTGGCTGACCATCTGCAGAGCAGTAAGAGGATTTATCTAAAGATTTAAGCTGCTGGATAAATGAGACATTTACTCATATCTTATGAGATGGAGCAACATTTTTTACTGCAGAGCAGGATTTATCTAAAGATTTAAGATGTTGGATTAATGAATATTTTCCAGAGATGGAAGATGTTTCAAAGATGTTTTAAATATTAATTCTTTTTGGAATTGAGTGTTTATTTTTCTTCCCATTAAGAACTTCAAGCTGCAGTTTGTCATCGTAAACTTAAGTCTAAGCTGAAGAAGAAGTTCCAGTGTGTGTTTGAGGGCATCCCTAAAGCAGGAAACCCAACCCTTCTGAATCAGATCTACACAGAGCTCTACATCACAGAGGGAGGGACTGCAGAGGTCAATGATGAACATGAGGTCAGACAGATTGAAACAGCATCCAGGAAACCAGACAGACCAGAAACAGCCATCAGACAAGAAGACATCTTTAAAGCCTCACCTGGAAGAGATGAACCAATCAGAACAGTGCTGACAAAGGGAGTGGCTGGCATTGGGAAAACAGTCTTAACACAGAAATACACCCTGGACTGGGCTGAAGACAAAGCCAACCAGGACATCCAGTTCATATTTCCATTCACTTTCAGAGAGCTGAATGTGCTGAAAGAGGAAAAGTTCAGCTTGGTGGAACTTGTTCATCACTTCTTTACTGAAACCAAAGAAGCAGGAATCTGCAGCTTTGAAGACTTCCAGGTTGTGTTCATCTTTGATGGTCTGGATGAGTGTCGACTTCCTCTGGACTTCCACAAAACTACAATCCTAACTGACCCAAGAAAGTCCACCTCAGTGGATATGCTGCTGATAAACCTCATCAGGGGGAACCTGCTTCCCTCTGCTCACCTCTGGATAACCACACGACCTGCAGCAGCCAATCAGATCCCTCCTGACTGTGTTGGCATGGTGACAGAGGTCAGAGGGTTCACTGACCCACAGAAGGAGGAGTACTTCAGGAAGAGATTCAGAGATGAGGAGCAGGCCAGCAGGATCATCTCCCACATCAAGACATCACGAAGCCTCCACATCATGTGCCACATCCCAGTCTTCTGCTGGATCACTGCTACAGTTCTGGAGGATGTGCTGGAAACCAGAGAGGGAGGACAGCTGCCCAAGACCCTGACTGAGATGTACATCCACTTCCTGGTGGTTGAGGCCAAAGTGAAGAAGGTCAAGTATGATGGAGGAGCTGAGACAGATCCACACTGGAGTCCAGAGAGCAGGAAGATGATTGAGTCTCTGGGAAACCTGGCTTTTGATCAGCTGCAGAAAGGAAACCTGATCTTCTATGAATCAGACCTGACAGAGTGTGGCATCGATATCAGAGCAGCCTCAGTGTACTCAGGAGTGTTCACACAGGTCTTTAAAGAGGAGAGAGGACTGTACCAGGACAAGGTGTTCTGCTTCATCCATCTGAGTGTTCAGGAGTTTCTGGCTGCTCTTCATGTCCATCTGACCTTCATCAACTCTGGACTCAATCTGCTGGAACAACAAAAAACGTCCAAGAAGTCTGAAACAAGAGAATCTGCAGAGAAACACTTCTACCAGAATGCTGTGAACAAGGCCTTACAGAGTCCAAATGGACACCTGGACTTGTTCCTCCGCTTCCTCCTGGGTCTTTCACTGCAGACCAATCAGACTCTCCTACGAGGTCTGCTGACACAGACAGGAAGTAGCTCACAGACCAATCAGGAAACAGTCCAGTACGTCAAGGAGAAGCTCAGTGAGAATCTGTCTGCAGAGAAAAGCATCAATCTGTTCCACTGTCTGAATGAACTGAATGATCGTTCTCTAGTGGAGGAGATCCAACAGTCCCTGAGATCAGGACGTCTCTCCACAGATAAATTGTCTCCTGCTCAGTGGTCAGCTCTGGTCTTCATCTTACTGTCATCAGAAAAAGATCTGGATGTGTTTGACCTGAAGAAATACTCTGCTTCAGAGGAGGCTCTTCTGAGGCTGCTGCCAGTGGTCAAAGCCTCCAACAAAGCTCTGTGAGTAAATCTGTGATCATGTTTATTTTTAAAATGTTGATTAAAAGTGGTCATAGATTTCTTCCATGACAGATCCATGTCCTAAAACCATGAGCCTACGTAGTTGTATAGTATAAAAGAAAAAAGGAGAACTTTTGAGCACAATATTGTAACTTGAATGAACTTTTGATACAGCCTTTAAACACTTAAGGAGCTTAAAATGTTTTGATCTATGAACCCACATCAAACACTCTAGTTAAACTCTAA
This sequence comes from Pelmatolapia mariae, assembly GCF_036321145.2. Classification (NCBI taxonomy): domain Eukaryota; kingdom Metazoa; phylum Chordata; class Actinopteri; order Cichliformes; family Cichlidae; genus Pelmatolapia; species Pelmatolapia mariae. The sequence goes on along the minus strand of NW_027052184.1, from coordinate 938 downwards.
AAACAGAACATTAAAATCTGTATGTCTGCAAATGTATGTGCATTGATGTGAGCATGCGTGGAGATCTGAGGTTGGTTGGTAGGATGGACCCATGTGCAGAATCACATGTGTGCTAATATTTCTTTGTTTGGATTTTTGAGAATTTGGTTCCTTTAACGTTTGTCTCGGTATGTAGCCTTGGGCTGGTTCACCTGAATCAGGGGTGTCCAGGCTGCTGGGTGTGAAGAATAAGAATAAGAATAAGAATAACTTTATTTATCCCGAGGGAAATTCTTTTGTCATGTACATGCTCAAAGCAGCAGGAGAGACAGAGGAACAGATGAATAAGATATAAGATATACAATATATACAATAAGAATAGTAGTGTACAGTAATATACAGTAATAGTACAGTGGATAGTAGGATAGTGCAAGACATAGTATCGGATAACTCTAACAAAGTAAAATACATAACTATAACCTGGTGAATAAATAACTTAACTATCAGTGCAGGCGATTCTAGAAAGTGACAAAGTTTTGTGCAATAGAATAAAGGGAGTAGCAGCGTATGATGGGGGGATGAAAACAAATATTCAATAAGTACTCTTGGATAATATTGCACGGTCTGGGAGGGAACAGAATAACATTGGTAATCGTCTCAGGAGAATCACCTACAGAGTGAGGAAGAGTTATACAGTCTTATTGCCACCGGTACAGAGGATTTACTGTTCTGCATTTCAGGGCAATGAGTATTTTGCTGCGTTTGCTCCGATGGTCCATCATGGGGGCGTGCATGGGGTGGGAGGGGTTGTCCATGATAGAAAGATGCTTTTTTAGCATTCTTCTTTCAGACACCTCCTCCAGGTTCTCAGGTCTGACACCCAGGACAGAACCAGCCTTTCTAATCAGTTTGTTCAGCCTGTTGGCATCAGCTGTCTTCACCCCACTTCCCCAGCACAC
>NW_027052183.1:0-32077 GCF_036321145.2 Pelmatolapia mariae | reverse complement strand
GTATTCTTACCTAGTTGGAAGTCCTCCATTCAAACTCAGAGAGCCGCTGGGAGGAAGGTGGTGATCCGAGGGGCTGATGCTTGTAACCTTCCTCTTTACGACACGACCTGTCTTGCGGCTTGTACCAAGTTTTGCAGGGCATTTTGTTCCCATGTCTGGATTGATCCTCACAAAGAACCTTTTAACGGAAAAAAGGCTGCTTTAATTTCAAAATTAAAAAATACATTACAGCAATCACCTATATGTTTCTGCAACTGTAGTCAAGCTATCACATATATTTCATTCTTAAATGGTGTAAGCTTTAATGGTGTAAAGTATTTACCTCTGTATCATCTCCAGTGTGATGGACGCTGACTCCTGATACTCAAGGTTGAAAACGTAGTATGACGCAAAGAAGACAGCAAGGGTGCTGGCAAAGTCATGCATCTGCTCAGGCTCATAAAATACCTTGCCCTCCAAACTGATCATCCAGCGGCTTGCAGACATGAAATTATTCCCTAAAAACAGACAAGAGTCCAATAAGACAATGTGCTCACCCTTACAAATAAGGTTTCCACAAGAATGCTGGATAGCAGGCCTCACACTGTACAAAAATAGAATCCACACGGTTTGCTGCTATTTCTCTTATTATGTATTATGTAATGAAAATTATGATCAATTACAGGAAAAAACTGCCTAATGTTTTGGCATTTTGGCCTGTGCTGAAATGTTAGGCTGTTTTTCCTGTTGGTCATTGTGTATAATAAATAATAAGAGAAACAGCAGCAAACTGTGTGTATTCTATTTTTATATATATATATATATATATAAAACAGACAAACCCCTGTTAAGTAAGTTGTTGTGGGTACAAATACCACAATAATTACATAGATTTTTTGCCATCTTTAATATGAAATCTCAAGTGAGTGCATAATGCTGAAAAATTCTCTGCCACATAGAAACATGCCTCAACTCCACAAGCAAGATTTCCTTTAAAATGGGTGTGTTTAGTCTGAGCCCTGCGATAGCGGTGGTTCCTGTGCATATGGGATCTGAATGCAGATAATGTTCGATAGGAAGAAGGACATTGCTCTATTCCACATGTGAATCGATAATTAGCTGTGTGCTGATGTTTCTTCGTATGATAACAAAATTGTCTTAATTCTGAACTACAAACACCACAAAATTTACACCTGTATATGGCTGCATGTGTCTGAATTTGACTTAACTTTTAATTTGCAAAGAGCATGGCAACAACAGAACAGTGACTGAAAAACATCTCAATCTATTATCTGTTTTTTCTATTATTAAAGAAGGGATCTACATTGCTTGGTTGTATCAAAAAATGGGAAAAAGTTAAAAGAAAAACTATCTATAGATGAATGTTATTAACTTAAACCATGCAGACCCTGAAACACTGGAGGAAAAATTTTGGAGGGTCTGTCAAGCTGACGTTAAACCCCTTAACAATGGCACTGCAACTAACTGCGACTAATTTACAGACCACTACACTGTCTTGCTTTTTAAATGGAACCTATGAAACAATAAACCACAGCTGAGATTAGAGCAGGCTAACCTGCATGAGAAACTTCAAAACTGGGTTAGATTGTTTTAGCAGTCTTTAAATTTCCAAAAAAATGTTGTCTACCTTTATTCTCACTAAATATGTCTTTTTACCTGCTGTTTTGTCTTGTCTCTCAAAGAACTGAGGCTACATCACACTGTCAGCGCGGCCAGCAAGGGCAGGAGGACAGCAATGCACCACACTGGGCGGGAAAAGACAGAGAGACAATTGTTAATTTAATGTTGCATTTATTTAACCCTTGAAAAATATATTTACATAAGTAAATAAAAGAAAAAAACACACAACCCATCTTTTCCAGAATAATTCAACTAATTGCTCTTTTGACCAACCTAACACAGACGTTACATGGTTTTCCTATGAAAAAGACCCTGGAAGACGTTGTATTAAAGGAAAAAAAAACATGCTCCCCTTCCCACTTAAAAAAATAATAAATATTAAACTTAGGTTGGAGTTCCTGGCGCCACCAACCTAATGTTATATTAACTTTTTAATGTTGTGTATTGCAGCTCACACAAAATTAAATAAAGCAGGCTAACCTACATGAGCAAGCTCAAAACTGGATAAGATTGTTTTAGCAGTCTCTAAATTTCCAAAAAGAAAGTTGTCTTTCTTTATTCTCATTAAATGTGTATTTTTACCTGCTGCTTTGTCTTGTCTTTCAAAGAGCTGAAGCTAAATGTCCCACTGTTAGCGTGGCCAGCTTCTCAATAGTCATAGAACAGAAGCGCAGGAGGACAATGCACCACACTCGGTGGGAAAAAGACAAAGACTGTCATTGCGCCTGTGTTCCTCGCCCCTCCCCGTGGAAAATATATATCTAAATATATATTTAAATAAGAAAAGAAAAAAAACACACACAATCTATTTTTTCCAGAATAATTCAGCTAATGTGCTATTTCGACAAGCTAACACCGATTTTAAGCCCCCCCCTCCCCCCCCCACACACACACACACACAAAAAATATATATGCTCTTAAAAATTAATAAACGAGTATGTTAGGTAGGAGAGTCCTTTGCATTACCTTATGACGTCCCGTTTGCAGTTTCCACACAGAGGTCCAATAATAACGAGGTGCAAAATCTTTTGTCCTCTCGAGCATATCGTAACGAAGAGTTAACAAAGTTGGCCTGTCTTTCCTCTCCTGTCAATCACTGGATCACAGGTCATGTCAGTCAGGATATGGAGTGGTGGTTGGTAGAGGTAGGTGGGTGAGCGGGGCCAGCATGCATTCAGTGTGTGTTTCACTAAGTTAGGTTGACTAGTTCCCAGAAGAGTTCTGTACATGTTGCACGTTCAGTAAATGAGCAATTCAGTTACTGCTCGACTGAGAAGCCTCCGCCAAATTATTACAATATTCTCCACTGACTGAAGTTCGCCTTTCTGCGTCTTTTTTAAATAACTTTATTCACTACTTGTCACAAGTACAAAATTACACAAAAACAGACAGCAGCAACAACCTAAATGAAATCCAACAACAGAATAGTGGCAAGTAAAAAAATTAACAAAAGGAAGTGTGAATCTTGTTCAGGGTTAATCAGAGATAAGTGAGGGAGATGCAGCAATGTGAATTCTGCTTTTTTTATTTGTAGTTAACCTTATAGTCTTTACATATGAATGGAAGTCAATTAAGAAAACACAGAATTTTGGGAGAGATTTGGAGAACCTTGCTTTATAAAATTTCCCTACAAGGAGGCCTTTCTGCATTCTTTTCCCTCTCCCCAGGAGCAGCTGTCACTTGAATTGATCTCTATGGCAACGCAGTGGCAAGCACACATTTGCAGCAGCTGTGCATGTGCATACAACTGCATGCAGCAGATTAGATGATCAGAATTCTTGAACCTTACACACAGGCAAGTCCCCTAAAAAGTCAAAACCATAATACTTTCACTGGTATCATACTGACAAATGGCATAGGTTGGAGGAAAATCTGGAAATGGTTAGCAGTGAAAGAGTTAAAATGTAATGCACTATTGCAACCAACCACTGAAAAAGTAAAAATACACAAACAGTATGATGAACCATTCAAATCACATAATACAGTAGCACTACTGCTAATGTGTTAACGGTAGGTATAACTACTACCGCAATTTTAAAAAATACAGTAAGTAAATGTAAATAACCTTAATATACCCATAATGCAAAGCAAATTACAGTAATTAACTGTAGAAATGTTTTCAGGTAAGTTACTGGGCATTTTGTGGTATTTTACTGTGAAAAATACAGCAAAGGTTAACAGTGAATAATGCAGATTATATGGCAGAAATAAAAGAATTCCTGAATCCTAACATTCCCTCTTTTGACATTCCAACAAGGAATGTCACCAAACTTCGTGTTGCATCACTCCCTGCCCCACTCTATGGGTTCTAAGTTCATCTGGTAGATGCCCTCAACCCAGCTAGGGTTCGCAAACCCTTGCCATTACCTTTACCAACAATCCTCTGAGACAAGGAATGATACAACAACCAGCGATGACCTACATTCCCAAAACACAGCCAATGAGCATATCACTGACATAGCCACACCTTTCCATTGTCCAAACACAGATGTCATCCAGGACGCCAGCGGGTTTTCGATACCTGAGTGCTCATGCATAGTTTTAGACAAAGTTTTCAGGCCCTCCAGAGCTCGGGTTACTGAGCCATCTGGGGCAATATTATTGGGGAGAAAGGTGCAACACATGTCTCTGAACATGGCGCACACGCCTCCCTTCTCTGCCAACAACATGTCAAAGGCCATTCGATTCTGCACTCCCATCAGCGAACTCGGACCTAATTGTTCCGCGAACCCCACCATGGCGTCCCTGGTTAGGTTAGAGAGTCTCAGCAGGTTGTAATGAACATAATGCGGTCAACATTTTTATTAGGCGTTACCCAAAGAAATATACTCTCAAATCCTGCAGCTATCGGATTTACCAGCTTGTACTCGTCTGAAACTCCCCTGGGCACTCCTATGGAGTCTATCCAAGTCAGTGAGTTCAGGCGAGGATCATAAGCATGTGTACCCTGGGTCCCTCTTTTGGCCAAAATATGTCTCTTACGTCTGGCGGCTAAGGTACGTGTGTTACGTTGTGGAATAGCCTTTACCCGGTGCCCAATAAGCATAAGTGGAGCTCCCAATCGCACCATCGCATATGTCCCTACGCTTCCATAGGAACACGAACCAACAAAGTGTTTTCCCCACAATAATAATAGAGCCCACTTCTTGCCCATGTTCCAATTACTGTGCTAGGGTTGCTTACATTGTTGGTGGTTCGTCCCGTGAGTGTGACCATTGGCATACCAATTTGGGTCGATCTCTCCCACCTTGTACTTTTCATTATCTGTGGAGAACTTAAAACATGTATAGTTATCCTGTTTTGGCATAAAGGGTCCCACTGTTGTCTGCTTTGAAATGGGAGGGAAAAGTCTGGACAACAAAGTACAGTTGCCAGTACTCACTGCACTCCTTGTTAACTGCAACATACAATCATAGCCCCACTCATCCTCCAAATGCAATGATGCGGGCTCAGTAAACAAGCGTGGCCTAGCTGAAGCACAGGCAACACAGTCAGATACATGTTGTTCTCTAGCATTTTGAGCCACCCAATCAAGCCAGAAGTCACTGTCCTTAAAACCGGTGGCACGCTCGATCAAATCTTTAGGCTTCAGTCTAGAGTAATCTGTTGTCAGAAGTACTCTCCCTTTTGGTTCCTGTTCCTTTTGAGCTACTGTTCCCCAAGTCACCATCTGATCAGTCAGAGTGGTGATTGAGCTTTCTGCAAGCGGCTTAGACTTTGGATCAACTAAATTTACCCTAAGCATATCATGGGGTGATTGCAGACCCATACATTATACGCTCTCCAACTACTACTAGCTCCTGTACACTTAATGACGTCACACAAATCAAACGTGAATAAGCTGGTAGACCCTTTAACATAGTTCAACGCTATGCCATTATTCATGCTGAGACACTCATCACCTTTACCTGACACCTCGCACTTTTGTCTTTTTACCCATCCCGTTTTAGCAACTACAGTCTCAGGAAGCGCTGGGCTGGACTGGCCTCCGTGTTCAGACAAGGGGTCCGGAGTGCCCTGCAAAATATAAACAATAAACAACACAGGCATAGTCAATATCATTGCATACAATAAACATGTAGTTGTAAGGAACCTTTTAATAAGTTTCTTCTCATTACGTGTCTCTGATTCGTGTGTTTGCATCATGTTATATAAACTTTGTATCCTGGAAAGAAACTCCCCTGCTTTTGTGAAGTCCTCAACTTGTCACCGCTCCTTTCTGCTGGCGTGGCGACCTTCTAAGCTGCTGCTCTTCTTTCTTCGGCCTTCCAGGTAGACTACTGGTTGGCCTGTTGCACAGGTGAGAGGATTTATTCTGCCTCTGCTCGTTATTGTTGACACCTGTGTTAGTTGAAGAGGAGTTTTCCTCTAGCAAACTCTCATGTGCTGGTGCACACTGCAACCAATGATACCAGGTATCGCCTTTCCCTTTCAGTTGAACCGCTGTAGTTCTTCTGGCAACGACCTCGTAAGGACCCGTCCAGCGTGGCTCCTTTCCAAAGACCACCCTCTTTCCGGGCTCCTTTGCTCTGCCACACCTCTTTCTCCTCCAGAGAAGCCTCCTGTTGGGCCCGTCTGGCCTCCTCCAACATATTGATGCCTGCCTCCTCTTCAGCAGTTACTTACACCCTCTGCTGTTGTCCTTTATAGCCTGCTGCTCCCCTTGCGGCTTCATCCGCTCTCTGATTTCCTCCTGCAGCCATTGTTTTTGCCTGAGAGTAATCCTTCAATTCTCCCTGCTTCTTTTACCTCAATTCAGTTCTTTGTATGCAGACTATAGCATAGCCACTTTGGCAACAGTGGAAAGGAAAAACTCCCTTTTAACAGGAAGAAACCTACGCCAGAACCACGCTCAGGTACGGGCAGCCATCTGCTGCGACGCTTGGCGTGAGCTAACAGAGACTTTGAAGAGAGAGACCTAATATTTAATAATCCACATTTCCCTGTTTTATTCTTCCGTTCAGATGTGGATTCTGTATTGTTCTTGCTTTGTTATTATTTATGTTTAAGTTGTTTATTGCTAGATTTGGTTTGTTGTTGTCTGTTTGGGAGCTGACATAGTCTCTATGGATAAGGGTTTTTGGCGGGGTAGCATCAGGAGAGAAGCTCCAGAGAGGCATGTTCCCTGTTAAAGCTAAAATATAACAAAAGAGATTATGCTAAACAAACAAAACCTTTCAATTGCCCAACCCTATCTGTCTCCTCAAGGGGTTGTATGTTTTCAATGTTTCCTTATTATTTTGTCATAAAAATAAATCAAACAAATAACTTCAGCTGTGTGACAGCACCTTGCGTTTACGCCGGGCTGTGAGCTGCCCTGAATCTACTTGCTACACCCCCCTTTCACCCAATTCAATTCAGAGCTGAGGTTCCCCTTTCCTAAGTCTGTATGTTCTAGAAGAGAGCAAGCTGCTAGTCGGTAAACAAGTTTATCATCACAAAAGTTATTAGGTAAAAAGTCACGTAGACATTTACTTAGTAATCCTAAAAGAGCACATTTCATGTAGCTAATCACATATATACGATTTTCCTTTGACATATCTGTATGTGCAAGCCTAAATTATAACCTCTTATTCTAGAAATCAAAAAGAACCTGAAAATAATAATTTCTGCCTCAGTTTTTACCATACCTAAATTATCAAAAACCCCAAACGTCATCAAGTAATCCTAAAACCCATTTCAAATTAAACCTTAACTCCTGTAACTCCCCCTTTTTGTGACACATCTCATGTGTTACAAACTCAACATCCTTCACTCGAGCTTAGGAAATTAAAAGAAAAAGGTTAGTCATATCATATTAGGTATACATGCTCCGGACCTTCAAACCTGTGTTTAAGGAATGAAATCAAATTAATCATCATGTCAAATCTTTTCTTGGCTCCATCCACAGCCTGCATCCTTGGAACGTCCTAGAAACAAAACCTGTGTGTTAACCAGAACTTCACATTTCATACTCAGTTTTTCCCTTATGAATTTTCACTTATGATCCAACCTGTGTTATAAAAGAAAACTTAAAACAGAACAGTTATCAGTCATGTGTTTAACCTTAGTCCAGTCTTTATCTCAGTGTCCAGTCGGTCCAACCTATGGTCTGCCTGGTCCGTCCATTCACCGTCCATTTCCACACATTTACTCACACGCATTAAGATTAGGGATTGCTAATAGTGGAGACTCGCGCACAAATAATCAGATTCTCCACTCTCCACAAAATCAACTCATTTATTTTCTTTTTACTTGTTTCTAGGAAAATAGTTCTTTATACTTTTGGACTGGATTGGCTCGCTGCAATCCTTTTAGACAGGGACTCACAATCTGATCAGATCCCCACAGGTAACCTCTTTCCTCCGCCCATTGTAATCTGGAAAAAGTCACCTTATGTTTGTTCTCCCGAGACTTTTGTCAGCGCTGTTATTCACTCTTTTGCAGGCCTGCTTATAACAAAAATGAGAAAAAGAGAGCTGATTATTAGCTCATCAAAACACAAAACAAAATCACCTGACAGGTTTTTTCTAAGTGCACTGTTACAGAAATAATGGCCCCAATTCTAGACATGTCCATGTTCAATAAAACTCCCTCTATGAAAATAAGAAAACAACACAAATCTAACCGATAGAAGTAACCCATCACTACAACAATAACCTCAACAATCTTAAACACAGAACATTTTGCCACAAGTTCTTCAGGGTCCTGACACTCTCAGGTCAACTTAATATAATTTCACCTGCTCAATACACAGAAAATCTCGTTAAAAGCTGCACCATTTTGCACACAACAATGGTCCCCCTTTAACCACTTTACCATACTTAGATTCAGCCTAGGATATAAACAAGTTACAACAATGTGTCAACACTAAATTATAAATTTCTTGTCCAAATCTGCACCTCTGAACAGTCTACTTTGCTCCCTCCTAAAGGCCTCAATCACACACACAGGAAGCTTCTCTGTCATCACTCACACGAGCTAATTTGCATACTGAGTCATATCTCAACTTCAGGTTTTAAGTGTATTTTATTAAACCATTCACACCATTATATCAATCATGAAATTAGCAATCTGATTTAATTGGATGTGTTTGTGTACTTTAGCCAAGTTTTTAATCACTATCTATGCATTTATCTTCATGAGCTTGTCTCTGTAAGGTTAGTACATTTTCTGTTTGTATGTGTGATTTTGTAAATGTTTCTTTTTGTATTTTTTCAGACTCCTTCACAATTTTCCACTTAAACAGTCAGTTTTCTGTTTCCCAAGTTTGCTAACCCAAATTTTGATTTCCCACCTTAAATAACAGCATTCCTTATCTTCAGCCAGGAGTTAGAGCTCGCTTGTCAGGTTTAGTGACACATGGCGCTGTAAACAATTCAACCAGAAACTTGGCCTGAACGTTTCCAGTGATGTTAACCTATAACTTTCTTCCGACTGCTGCGTGTGGAAAATTGATCCAGGTCTGCTTTGCACATAAAAATGACAAAACTGAGACATTTTCATTATTATCATGAGTGCTGAACGACCCACTTCTCTCTCTCCGGCGAGAAATACCAATTTATTTAATGTATTCACCTTGATAGTGTAGGCGTGTCCTCATTGCATTTATGTTATGTGGTCATGTTAATTAAGTGTAAGCTGCTTCTTCATTGCATATGTATTTTATCATCAGGTTTAATTCATGCCTCTTTGCCCATGGTCTCGGTAAGGTAGTCATTCCTATCACACATAAATGATCAAGGAACTGCCCTCACAGACCATTGTTATTCAGTGGAACAGTTCAAATGTGCTTATTATAAGACTGGGGAAACCTGCAGTCAGCTGAGACTGAAGAAGTCACTTGGATGAGTTTCTTAGCAGCTATTTGACCATAAAGGCCTCGTTCAGTCTCCTCTGAACAGTTGATGCAGTTTTGTAAGATTAACTTGACGATTTTGAATGTGAATGATCAAAGAACATAGATTTTACTATTTGCACCTTCTGAGCCTTGTTCTTCAGTTAAAGGTGACCTTAGCCCTTTGGAAAAGGATTAAAATATTCCATTAAGTAAATCCAACATGCTCTTTTTTTCAGTGTACACATAACCAGTCTTGGCTCATTTACACTGGCTTCCAGTACGTTCTAGACTAAATGTTAAGACTTTATTGCTTTGCTGGTTTTCATGTATCTAAATTGATTACCTCCCTCATATCTCTCTGACCTTTTAACTAACAGAACTCTTAGGTCAGCTGATAAGTTGCTTTTGATTGTTCCTAGAAACAGACTAAAACACAGAGGAGACAGGGCCTTTGCGATTGTTGCGCCGAAACTTTGGAACAATCTGCCTCTTAATATTTGGACAGCTCCAGCACGCAACCTTTTTACAACCCCTCGGACGATACATCTTTACTTTCTTGCTTTTAAATTGTGACTGAGAGTTTTATCTTTTGGGTCTCGTCTTCTATTTGTATGTGTGTCTGTGTGTGCGTGTATCTGAGGTTTGACCAACCCACCCAGCCCGCCGCCTCTCACCAAGGGCAACTCCAGACTGAGACAGAGTCCAGCCCCTCTCCAAAGCCCAAGCAAAGTGTTGAGGTGAGCCTGACTATATCTATATCTACCTTATCATCGTGGGGATGATAAGGTAGTGATTTCCTGTCCTCTACTGATTTCCCCTCCACAATATTCATTTGATATTAATGCGCCTTTCTGTGTAGTGAGGTGCTTTCATAGTTTCACTGTTACTTTTATTGAAGCAACAAAAGGTTCACTGTGATGCAGTGTTTAAACTGGGACTTTGTATTTTTTTACTTTGTATTTTTTTTATTGATTTACTTTTTCCTTTTTTGTATAAAAAGGCATGGAGCTTTCAAAAGAGTGAGGGCTAAATGTTATGAAATGACTCTGTATTATTTACCAAATGAAAAAATAATATCTACAGTTAAAAACTAATGTTTCCTTTGAATTGCCATAAACACATCTCATGCAGTTCATCACAGCAGCGCATCAGCCTTGCAGCAAAGGTGCAGCAGCATGACGAGCTCGTGATGTTAACAGGGAAGTAGTGAAGCTGAAGGTGTCACTCTGCTGTCAATCGTCATCCCGACAACATGAAGACTTCATCTGTGTCTTTGCTCCTTGGTGAGTCAAACACTCAGTCATTCATATCCATTAATTTATAGCATCTTTCACACACTTAAGAAAGAACACATATTATTATCAGTTGTAAGTTTTCATGGACTGAGCTGATACTTCCTCTAAAATGAAGTCTGTCCAGTTCCTCTCATTTAGGTGAGCAGAATTTTTCTTTGGTCTTTTTGGTTTCATTTGATAGTTAACCATGAAGTAGGACAAACACTGAGACAAGATTTTCTTTTCTTATAATGATTTTCACACTTTAAACTCACTCGCATTAAGAGGCACCGAATGATGAAAGAGATTTTCAAACTTGCAGGATGAAACTGTATTTTTACCCTAATTAAAATTTGTCTCTTGAAAACTGAAAACCTATCAGTTGTTTATTCTGGACTAACGCAGTGAAGTCCACAATGTGATCTGGACTGACTCAGTGAGTTGAAGCTTCATGCCCAGTTAGCGTCTGTAACATGATGATTTAACATAAAGAACATACAGATGACCTTTTTTCATCAAACGTTTTCAGTCAGGAAGCCACAGCTGCTTGTTGCGTGTAGCAAAGATTCTTCTGATTATATCTCCTCTGTTATGCACAGAATACATTATTTTCTCTAACACCAGATTTTCCATTATGTGGACTGAATCTAATAAACTACTGCAAGATGTCTTTGGACTTTAAAGTCAAGTTTCCCTCATCTTTGTTATTTTTCTGATCATGAGCTTCAAACAGCAAAGTGGTGGGACTGAAACATAACTTAAGCCTGCAAATAAAAGTTAAATGGAACTCTTTATGGAGGTGGGCTTTTCACGTGCATGCTGTAGTCATGCACAGTTCCATACAACTCCATTATATGCAACGCTGTGACTGTTGATTGTTTGACCCACTAAGGCAAGATTGTGCAGTCACTGCAGCACAGTCTCTCCCTCTCTTTCTGCTATTTGCACAATCACAGGTGTGATCAAACCTGCTGAAATTTATTTTTAACTTTGCAATTTGGTTAACATTATACAAGGTTTCTATCACACTCATCTCTGTCAAATCATTGGTGCAGGTGTCCTTACTGTTGTGACTTACAGGTAGTGAGAATCACTAGCGGGGCCCACGTCCTCATTTTAGGTTTGACAGCTTTTTTATTAGAAAAAAGTGAATGGCTTTGAGATGTGATTTGGGGAGGGCCTTGGAGGGGACTGGTGGCGGCTCCAGGCTCAGGGACGGGCAGCCATCTGCCACAACCAGTTGGGGTGAGAAAAAGAAAACAGGACAAAAAACATGAGCAGAGAAAGTGAACGGAAAGTGACTGCGCCACTCAAAGGAGAGGAATATAACTGGTAGGCAGGCTAGTTAAGATAAGCAGCCCATGGCCTCGGTAAGGTAGTCAAGGATTCCATAGAGTGGAGTGGTTGAGCTCAGAAAATTAGGGAGGAATGGTGGGAGAAGAGATCAAAGAAAATTTTGGACAACAAAAGACCTTAATGGATGAATGAGAGGAACCCTCAATCAGGTAGCGATGTTGGTCGACTCTGAACTGAAGCTATAACGGTGATGCATGCAGAGATTTTAAGACTTGAGGTAATGGCTTGACAGCTCATAAAAGCCTACGTGAGCTTGTCTTTGAGTAGAAGATGGAGAGGGGGTGCCTTGCTGGTTAATTTACCTTGGGTAAGGTAGCGGTAACTACTGTGCCAATTTCTGAAACAAAAAGAGGTGATGGTGAGCAGTTTTGGAAGCGATGGTTGAATTGAAAGACTGATTAGAGGAGAACCGCCTTCCATTATGATAACCCACAAAACCAGCAGAGAGCCTAGTAGAATTCCACCAAACCTCATATAAGATGATAATGTCATTTTGGATGTTGTCAGAACCGTGGGTTGGCTTGGAGACCTCAATGTGGAAAAACAAGCATCCAAGTGCTGGAAAAATTTGCTACTGTGTTTGTGAAGGAGGGATAGAGGGAAGAGAACATGGCATCCCCGTGCCAAAAGCTTGCTCCTGCATTTGCAAAAGAGGGATAGAGAAAAAGAAAATGGCATCTTGGTGCCAAAAAGCATGCTACTGCATTTTGCAAGGGAGGGATAGAGGGAAGGGAAACTGGCAACTTGTTGGTAGAAAAGCTTATGAGAGACGAGAACCTGGCATCCCGCTGCCAAAAGCTTGCTGCTGCATTTGCAAAAGAGGGTTACAAAAAGAGAACGTGGCGTGTTGGTGCCAAAAGGCAAGTGGCAACATTTTGCAAAAGAGGGATAGAGGGAAGGAAAACTGGCAACTCATTGGTAAAAAAAAAAAAGCTTGCTGCTGCATTTGCTAATGAGGGACGAGAACCTGCCATCCCGGATCCAAAAACTTGCTGCTGTATTTTGCAGGACGGATAGAGGGAAGGCAAGGTGGTGCCTTAATTTTTTTTGTCTGTGCAGAGAAAGTGGCAACTCAGAAGTTTGCTGCTACATTTTGTGAATGACAGATACAGAAAGAACCTAGCATCCCACTGTTGGAAGGGTTCACTGCTGCTTTTTGCAATGACAGATGCAGAAAACTGGCAACTCGGTGGTAGAAAAGCTTGTTGCTGCGTTTGCTAATGAGGGATAAAGAAATAACTTGGCATCCCAGTGCCAGAAGGGTACATAGCTGCTTTTTGCAATGATAGACTCATAGAAACTGGCAACTCGGTGGTAGGAAACTTGCTGCATTTTGCAAATGACGGATAGAGAAGAACCTGGCATTCCTGTGCCTAGCAGAGATAAACGGGAATGGAGGAGCAGTAGAGCATGGAACCAGCAACTGATTTCCAGCTGTACATTAAATGGTGGTTGGAGGCAAGTGCATAGAACTGAGCTTGCCCCTGCTACCTGGTGCTGATGGGTGGGTGGAACTACAAGGTACACAGTATCTTTTTCTGTTGGAGCTGCAATTTTGACTTTGGATTGACATTCAGATGTACAATGTTAAGAAGCAGTTGAAACCGGGCTACGGTCCAGTCTGAATCTTTAATGAAAGGATATTTGGGAGACCTTATGGAAGCGTGGGTATGGAGTGGCTTCTGGGTCCGGCACTGATGTCCATCTACTTGCTGGCGGGTGAGCTTGCTGCGGATTGTCGGCTGGCAAGAAAACTGCTAGAACCTTTCCCGGGACGGTTCGTGTCATTCGGTCTCTCTGAATTACGTTTGGTGTGTTTGAGTTTCTTGGATTCCTGGAAGGAAAAGTGATGAAGCAGAGCTGAGTAGTTCTTCATCTGATGTACTGACGGATGAGACGGCGATTGTAAGCAAATGGAAAGCTGAGTAAAAGTGTGTTACACTTGTGTGATAAACTGTGTTAAAGACCTCCTCGAAAGGTGTTAGCACAAGAAAGAATGAAAAATGAGAACAAAGAGCTTGTAGAACTGGGGGATCATATATAGATAAGAATCCGAAGGCTGTGTTTGGAGGCGTGGTCCTGCTCCTGAAATTCAGATACTTTATGTCCAATTAACAGATGCTAATAGCAAACTGTGTTTTTTGTTTTAAACATTAACAGATATAAATAACTGCCCAGTGTTTCGGAGGATGGCAAGTATGTTTTTTTCAATTTGCATTGTTTTGTTTTAAGACTCATATTTTGACTGAGAACACTGACTGTTCATCCTCTGCCAGCTGAGCTCAGATGATGGAGTGGAGTGAGATAAAACGTAGTACTTACTTTTAAAAGTTTTTTTCTTGACCATTTCACTCCGACCATCCGCCATTTTTTCCAAAACATTTCTTTAACTTTAGAATACCAATAAATCTTGGGATATGGTGGGCATTGAAGGATATGCCAGACCCATCCTGCAAATCTGGGTAGACAGAGGACACATTTGTTGGCCCCATTTTGAGGAGCCTTTGAATTTGGACAGCCTTACAGCAATGTAATGGGCCTACAAATGCGGCCTCTGAATTTGGAAACAGCCAAAGACTATGTGACTGTAAAATTACAGTAACTGTTATGGTCCTGGGTCTGTGACCCAGCGAGTTGAATTGTTTATTATTTATTTCCCTGATGTTATTGCTGTCTGTGTCTTAGGTTTTGATCTCTTTGCCCCTCATGTTATTCTGTGCTCCCTGTGTTCCAATGTAGTCAGGTCTCTATGTAAAGTCTGCATCTCTGAGTCTGTGTCGTTGTTCTCCCAGCTGTGTTTCCCTCCTGTCTCCTATTCCATGATTACTCCACTCTGTGTACAGGTCCTTCTCAAAAAATTAGCATATTGTGATAAAGTTCATTATTTCCTGTAATGTACTGATAAACATTAGACTTTCATATATTTTAGATTCATTACACACAACTGAAGTAGTTCAAGCCTTTCGTTGTTTTAATATTGATGATTTTGGCATACATAACTCATGAAAACCCCAAATTCATGTCTCAAAAAATTAGCATATTTCATCCGACCAATAAAAGAAAAGTGTTTTTTAATACAAAAAAAGTCAACCTTCAAATAATTATGTTCAGTTATGCACTCAATACTTGGTCGGGAATCCTTTTGCAGAAATGACTGCTTCAATGCGGCGTGGCATGGAGGCAATCAGCCTGTGGCACTGCTGAGGTGTTATGGAGGCCCAGGATGCTTCGATAGCGGCCTTAAGCTCATCCAGAGTGTTGGGTCTTGCGTCTCTCAACTTTCTCTTCACAATATCCCACAGATTCTCTATGGGGCTCAGGTCAGGAGAGCTGGCAGGCCAATTGAGCACAGTAATACCATGGTCAGTAAACCATTTACCAGTGGTTTTGGCACTGTGAGCAGGTGCCAGGTCGTGCTGAAAAATGAAATCTTCATCTCCATAAAGCTTTTCAGCAGATGGAAGCATGAAGTGCTCCAAAATCTCCTGATAGCTAGCTGCATTGACCCTGCCCTTGATAAAACACAGTGGACCAACACCAGCAGCTGACATGGCACCCCAGACCATCACTGACTGTGGGTACTTGACACTGGACTTCAGGCATTTTGGCATTTCCCTCTCCCCAGTCTTCCTCCAGACTCTGGCACTTTGATTTCCGAATGACATGCAAAAGTTGCTTTCATCCGAAAAAAGTACTTTGGACCACTGAGCAACAGTCCAGTGCTGCTTCTCTGTAGCCCAGGTCAGGCGCTTCTGCCGCTGTTTCTGGTTCAAAAGTGGCTTGACCTGGGGAATGCGGCACCTGTAGCCCATTTCCTACACACGCCTGTACACGGTGGCTCTGGATGTTTCTACTCCAGACTCAGTCCACTGCTTCCGCAAGTTCCCCAAGGTCTGGAATCGGTCCTTCTCCACAATCTTCCTCAGGGTCCGGTCACCTCTTCTCGTTGTGCAGCGTTTTCTGCCACACTTTTTCCTTCCCACAGACTTCCCACTGAGGTGCCTTGATACAGCACTCTGGGAACAGCCTATTCGTTCAGAAATTTCTTTCTGTGCCTTACCCTCTTGCTTGAGGGTGTCAATGATGGCCTTCTGGACAGCAGTCAGGTCGGCAGTCTTACCCATGATTGCGGTTTTGAGTAATGAACCAGGCTGGGAGTTTTTAAAAGCTTTAGGAATCTTTTGCAGGTGTTTAGAGTTAATCCGTTGATTCAGATGGTTAGGTTAATAGCTCGTTTAGAGAACCTTTTCATGATATGCTAATTTTTTGAGACAGGAATTTTGGGTTTTCATGAGTTATGTATGCCAAAATCATCAATATTAAAACAATGAAAGGCTTGAACTACTTCAGTTGTGTGTAATGAATCTAAAATATATGAAATTCTAATGTTTATCAGTACATTACAGGAAATAATGAACTTTATCACAATATGCTAATTTTTTGAGGACCTGTATAAGCCCTGTGTTTCCTTCTGCTTGTTGTCTGTGTTGTCTCCCTGAGTTTCTCCAGGTTTCAGGCCTGTTTTGTTAGTTTTCCCAGTATAGGTAATGCTTAGGTTCTTTTCATGCCCTTTATGTTTCAGTTTGTACCACCAACCTTGTTAACAAAGCTCACTCACATCCAAGCTAGTGCCAGTGTTTAGGTCCTCTCTCACAACCTCGCTATCGCAGCCGTGACAGTAACAGTGTCTTTAAATGACCTCTATTTTTAGTGACCTCTGACCTCCTGTTGCAGGTGTGTGTGTGCTGCTGCTGTCTGCACTGACTGTTTCTGCAGGTGAGTAGATGAAGTGCACCATGGTCCAGGACAAACACTGAGTGTAAACACTGATAGAAACTGTCCGTCTGTCCTCCAGTCTCTCTGACCGTCAGTCCAAACCTGCAGCAGTTCTTCACAGGAGCCTCAGTGTCTCTGACATGTGAAGGTCAGCTGGGCTCTGATGGATGGACGGTGAAGAGGGACACAGGAAGTGGGACTGAGTCATGTGGAGCAGGTGGGCGGGGCTTCGGGAGGTTAACTGGTTCATCCTGCTTGTTTGATGAGTTCAACCCAGTCAGTGGAGTTTACTGGTGTGAAGGTGAGTCTGGAGAGAAGAGTGAAGAAGTCAACATCACTGTATCAGGTAATGAAGTCATTCATCTAATCATCAAACTAACAGCACACTGTTATACCACCTCTACATCACTCTGTGTGTCTTTTCTTCAGATAAAGAAGTGATCCTGGAGATCCCTGCACTTCCTGTGAGTACAGGAAGTGATGTCACTCTAAGCTGTAAAAAGGAAACTGGTGGCACAGCTGCAGCTTATTTCTACTGTAATGGGCGTCCTGTTAGACCTAAATCAGAGAAAAACATCACCATTAATGTGCAGCAGTCTGATGAAGGTCTCTACTGGTGTTCTAATGATGAGTTTGGATCATCTCCTCAGAGCTTTCTTAGGGTCAGAGGTCAGATCACTGACATCACTTCCTGTTTAAAGACAATCTGTTGACCTGATGATAAACTGACTGACCCAACTTCATCGTCTCTCCTGCAGGTCCGCCAACCACAGCCTCCTTTACTACAACAACAACAGCAAAAGCAACAACAACAACAGCCACCACCATCACAACTCATATCTCCCATCATTCACCCCCTCTTCCTTCCTCCTCCTCCTCCATCATTTTAGTCATAGCAGCTGTGGTTTTTCTGGGTCTTCTGGATCTGGTTCTGGTTGTAGTTCTGCTGACAGGGTGGAGACAAACAGGTATGAAGTGTGTCAAAGCTTGTGTGTTAGAGCTTGTGATGAAACATTCCAGTAAAACCAAAACACTTCTTTGTCTCATACTGTAACATAATATTGAAATGTCTGCTTTAATATTTGTCTCATTGTGTGATTACAGTAAATATTATCTACATGAAAAATACAAAATATCCCCAGAAAATTACATCACAATACAAAACATCTATGTTAGGTAACTGCTGGAGGTCACTGATTGGCTCTAGAGGCCCAAACTTCAGCCTATTACATCATAGCCGACATGAAATCTGTCTATCGTTTATAATTTTGGGGGCATTTAGCCAAAACGTTTCTTTTCCCTCTAAATTTGTTTAAGCGTTTAGGAAATGTTCATATTATGAATGTTTGTTAGGAAAATTATCTTTCTCAGAGTTATATATCATGTGTTTTTCATTGTGAGCGTATTATACTCACATACCAGTGTGTACAGAGGAACAGGGGTGAGCAGTGTGACATCAAAATAAGAAGTATGTGAGTTTGAATCTGCTGGTTGTTAAAGTGAGCGTAGTTTCACTTAGTTTAACCAAAATCATTGATCACTGAATCTTCTGAATCAGCTTCTCTGTGAAGGTCACCACCTTACAGTCATGGTCAGCTCCAGCTGGACTCTGACTTTATCTCTTACATTCAAGTACTCGTCTCTTTTCTTTCCTGCAGGAAGGACTCTGCCATCATCTCTGAGTAAAGTCATCTATGAGGGTGTCACCTTTAGGAAATCAGCCAATAAGAATTCTGTCATCCAGTCACATGTTGTTTTCTCCAGTCTGAGGAAAAACACTGCAGGTAAACACTCAGCTGTGAACTAATAAGATGGTAAAAAATAAAATCAGTGAAAATAAACATTTATATTTACACATTATTTATTTTCATTGAAACCTCTGTTCCTCAAAAATTCTACCATTAATTAATGCTTCAGTCTTAAATATGATCAACCTATCTCTAATAATCGGCCACAGGGCTTCATGCTAACAGTAGTTAAACTGTTACGTAAAAAGCCATCTCTAGACCCAGCTGTCTTGGCTAATTATAGGCCAATCTCTAACCTTCCTTTTATCTCAAAAGTTCTTCACACATGTTCTCCCTGTTTAAAAAGAGGTCATTTATATGGTTCTAGCCTGGGTCACCCAATGTTTGGCACCAATCACATGTAGTGGATTTTTGTGTGATACGTATAACTATGTAACTATATACTCTATATATCTATCTGCACTGAACATATATATTTTAACTTTCATGTAGAGTCTTGAGCACAAGACATTTTTGCTTCACCGAGGGTTATTAAGTTGGTACAGTAACAGGGCAGTTAATGCTGTTGAGAGTTCGCCTGAATAACTCACTCTCCAGCTCTGGTAACTAACCTCCTCCAATACACACTCAACGTCTTTCATGCAGCACAACCAAAACAGTAACATTGTAACAGAGATCCTGAACACATCACAATAAAATATTATACGATATAATCACACACACACACACAAATACACACACACACACCCACAAGTCATGCAGCACACTCATGAGGCATATCTTCACTGTCATGTACAACACACACACTATAAACCTACACTGGAGTGTTTATTTTTATGTTATGCATTTAACTCATATATTTGATGTAGTTTAGGCCAAGTATTATTCACATTAATATCATAAGATTATCACAAAAAGTATGCTATTTGCTGTACTAAGGTGTGACCTTTGACCATGTTGTGACCTATTGTCAGAGGGTAAAGCAAAGGGTTAACCTATTGGTGTCACTTTGGACTGGGCCCTCAGCCAGCGCCAGGTGTGAACTCTGGCCGGTATTTGACCCTGCACCTGCTGTTCCTGGGTGCGTGGGAAAGTTACCCAGCAGCAGGGGGCGGGGATACTGGTCCCTATATTAGGGGACCAGAGGACGCCCCCAGAGCTCTTTTCCTCCTGCTGCTGCTACCTGTCCGTCTCTGTGTTGCTCTGCTGTCTGTGCTTAAGGCTGTACACCCCGGGGTTTTGCTTTGCTTGCTTTCTGCTTTGTAATTTTCTTGCTAAATGTCTGTATGTATTTCTCCTGCTGTTCATATGATTCAGTGTATTAAACTCTGTTCCAAGAATTCTACTCTTTTACAGAGCATCTTTTTGAGTGTCTTGGTTTTAATTGGATCTAAAAGGGTTGGATCTCCACATCGTTGGTGGGAGAAGGTTATCAGGATGGCTTCAAAATTTGCGACCACACACATCCCACATGTGGTTGTTATGCAAACCTTCAATGTTTTTCAACAACATTATTTAAGCTTGTGCATGATTATGTGACAGATACATATAATATGTAGGGTTTGACTCTATATTACTTGTCTTAAAATAAAAATCACTAACTTACAGTGGGCTGGAGGTATTGTTACATGCCCTGCACAGTTTTCTGTACATCTCATCTCCTCTCTCTCATTTTTAAGGTGTGTAAGGAGAAAGTACCTGATGGGCTGTCCAGACTCTTTAAAAGAAATTGATTTCTGTCTTTCCCAAATCAGCAGATCCTCAGTTCCCACCTGCTTTTTAGAGCTTTTCTTTTCTATGGAGGATGTTTTCAAGATGTGCTTAAGATAAAAGATAAAAATAAAGAATACTTTACAGAGGCTTTTATTTTGAGATGTTTCTAAAACATTTGTGTTAGACTGCTATGCACATAATTAACAGCTGTTAGTTTACTTGGTGATTTTTATTTTTTTAATTTTTTTAATGGCCTGTGCTTGTTTGTAAATAAACTAAATGTTCTTTACTGCTTCTCTGGATTTTGATCTTCTCTGCTACCAATAATTCCCCAATCAGTGAAATTAATAAGAAGAGATCCTAATGAGATTTAAAGAAAGAAGAACATTTTTAAGTGAAACTCTGGCATGAGTCAAATCATAAAACGTTACAAACACAACAGTGATCATGGCCCAGTTTATGTGCAACATATTAACAACATGCTTATTAAAGCAGGTAAATCTGTGTGTTTATTTTGAAACATTAAGGAGGTCAATGAAAACAATCACAATGAGACAAGTTACACAGCTCAGTCATCCTGAAACTGAAGAACATCCGATTTCTTATCTGAAAATCTTTCAGTCGCTCTCTCAGACCCACTCTGATCAACACACAGATGAAGGGTTTCCTTCTGTGACAGTCACACCACCAGCCACCTTATTAGGTACGCCTGTTCAACTCGCCTTACCTACAAATATCTAATCCATCCCATGGCAGCACACCAATGCATTAAGGCATGTAAACATGGTGAAGACGACCAACTCAAGTTCAAACTGAGCATCAGAGTGATGGAAATAGGTGATATAAGTAACTTTGAATGTGACAGTCTGGTCTGAGTATTTCAGAAACTGAAAACTTTTTGATGTCAGAGCTCAGAGGAGAATGGCAAAACTGCTTCAATAGCTGAAATAAACACGTTTCAACCAAGGTCTGCAGAAGAGAATCTCTGTATGCACAGCATAATGAACCTTGAAGCAGATGGACAGCAGAAGACCAGACTGGATGTCCCTCCTGTGAGCTAAGAACAGGAAACTGAGGATACAAAACTCAACAACAGAAAAATGGAGAAACATGGAAATCATTGGCAGCAGTATGTAGAGATGAGGCCAGGAGATACTACAGCCATCTGTAAAGCACACTGGAGGCCCTGTCATGGTTTGGGCTGCATATCAGTGCTGTTGAAGATCTTTTCAAAACTGATGGAGTATCAAATGGAAAGCATCTGACTGGCAGCAGCATAATTTTTTCATGTCAATGATCCCAAACTCACTGCCAGAGCAGTAAACACATACATGGATAGAAAATCACACAATGAAACTCCACCAATCATCGTCAGAGAGAGCTGCCTCAGAGAGTTCAGACTGTGCTGGAGAATAAAGGTGCTCACGCCCCACACTCTTTCAAGCTCAATAGAATTGTACAACCTCTGATTTTGCCCTGTATTACCCGTATTTGCACATTTTCATTAATCACTGCAACTTTTTTCCTATTTTCCAACTAATATATAAGGAAATGAGGGTGGATGAAGATTTTTGCGCTTGCTGTTTGTTGCGATGATTTGATAAAAAAATATTTTTTTCCAGAATTATAAGCAGTAAAATGTGACACTGGGACACAAACATTCATTTATTAACCACCACAATGTTTTATACACATCGGGCACAGCAGTTACCATCCAAACTCTTTTAATGCTTTTTTTGAAATTAAATTGTATTTTGTCTTAGCGATTATATCTTCTCTATATTCATATTTGAATGGATATGCAAAATGAAAAGTGTTCTTTAAATTTATTTGATATAAAGTTTATTATGTTTTCCAGGCACTTTGTACAGATAGTTTTGATAAATGCTAAAAAAATGCTAATAAATTGCTAAACAAAATGTTGACTGTCATGTTACCACTGATGGTGTTTTTGACACTAATTAATTAAAGTGATGATGTTTCAGTGATTGTTGTGTAGCTTGTGTTGTTTGTCTTATTTGCTGTTTTCTACAAACTTGATTTTATGGAAAAGGCCAAAGATCAAGCTTTCTGCACATAACTCACAAACTCTGAAACTTTACACTTATAAACTGAAATATTTCCTTAGAGTTGCTGTGAACACGTCTCATGCAGTTTGTTTATTGTCCTCACTGTCCAGAAGCAGCAGCGTGACAAGCTGATGTTGTTAAGAGGGAAGTGGTGAAGCTGAGGGTGTCACTCTGCTGTCAGTCATCGTCCCGACAACATGAAGACTTCATCTGTGACTCTGAGTCAAACACTGAAGTCCTTCACTCATCTATCACAGACAGACACACTAACAGAGTTTGAGCTCTCACTGACTGACTCTAAAATCAAATCTGTTCAGGTCTGTCCACAGTTTCATGTGTTGTTCAGGCGAGAGGAAGAGTTCACTCATCTTCTTTTGTGTTTTGCTTTTATTTGATATTTGTTTGTCATGTTGTGAAGAGGAAACCAAGTAGAAATGTTTTCAGTTTCTGTAACATGACGGCTTGAATTGATATCAGCCACCTTTTCATCAGATATCAGCTTTCACTCAGGAAACCACAGCTGCTAGCTGCATTTACTAAATGTTTGTCTATGTTGTATAGTCTTCACTTCCTCTTCTGTAAACAAATTTTCCATCATGTCAACTGAGTCTAATTTAATTTTGCATGCTTTGTTACTTTCTGATGATGAGCTTCAAATATGAGCAAAGTGAGACTCAAACAGGATGTAAAACTGCAAATAAAATCAATGAAACAGCTTTATTATTATTTATGTTTCTTTATTTTGCAAGACCTGAGTGCATTACCTTTATTCACCCAAAGCTGCTGAGAGCCTGAGTGGGGAGCAACAACTCAAACAACCAACAAATCAGTGGAGTTTACTGGTGTGTCATTCTGTTGCAATCAAGGTGAGTGGCTGCAAATTTCCACCAGGTTCTTGAACCTCTTTCATATCCGCCCCCAAGCAGGCCCATAATCTCTTCATCAGCTCCACTCACCTGGAGCTGATTTTTGGCAATCAGGCTGGAGATATTATGGAGGTATTTGGCATTCTTTCTGCATCCAAGGTGGCTGAGAGCATTAGGCAGCTAAGCACTGCGGATCTCCTCAGGAAAGCTGCTCATTTTAGTATTGCCCTTTAGAGAGTGGCAAGTAGGACTCTTGCGTTTATCATAATGTGGCATATGGTTGGGTGGACCTTGAGGACTGTTTCCCTCTTTTGTTACAGGATTGTGCCTCCACAGCCTCCATTACAACAACAAGCACTCACACCACCTATTCTCCTCCTCCAGCTCTTTCTTCCTCCTCCTCCATCATCACAGTCATTGCTGCTGTGGTTTCTCTGGTTGTTCTGCTTCTGTTTCAACTTCTATGAAAGAAACACAGAAGTATGAAGTCTATCAGACACTACATCAGCTTTTCTGGGTGAAGCAGCTGGTTACACCTGAGACAATCTGAGTCAGCCAACTAGAAGTTGTTTAACAAGTACACCTTTACCTGTTCTCTGACAGGTGATGTAAATGTGAGATAAAAACAGAACCAGAGGAAGAGAACTAAATATTTATATCTGCAAAGGTCATTTAGAGTAACTTTGTCTGTTTCTACATTGAAACTGTGACACTAGCAACTGTCCTGAAGGTCATTGACTGAATATTGATCATGTGAGTCATCACACGAGCAGAGGTGTGAATACAGGCGTAGGTCATTACCATCACCACAGGTGAAGCCTCCATGAGACATTGATCTCAAGACTACTGAAAAAAGTGATCTTCTTCACAGTGCTGCTTCAGCTCACTGAAGTTTATTTACATTATGCACAGCTCTCTGAAATCCCACCAATACATTTCATTTAAGGTTAGGTCTGGGCTTTGGACTATCGCAGCACTTCAATTTCAAAAATGGACAAATGAACAAAAGCATTTTGTTCTCAGACATTCAGACTGTCTCTAAACATTCTCAGTAAAAAAAAAAATACAAATAATCTGAGTTCAGTTCAACAGACAAACTGAAGTGAAAATCAAACTCAGTCCTTCACTCATTGATACTCATACACAACGACACTGATGTCGCCACACAGGTGAGAACAAAGGTAGGCTGGGCATACCTGCATGTGGACTAACCACAAAGAATCAGGAACAAATTAATTCATCTTTGGAAAGTAAACAGATCCTGACTGGTTTGTATTTATGCACCAAACAATAGCTGAGAGCAGCCAGTCTGTTGGGGGTCACTGGGTGGAGTACTCAAGGGTTCTTCATCCAGTGAATCTTTAGAGACTTTAGAGCTCATGTGGACAATGACAGTGAGACATGGATGGCGTCACTGGGCACATCAGGCGAAAGCCCAGGTCTTTGGGGCCTACAGACACCACAAAAGAAGAAGATCAAATGGAAAATGAATGATGGAAACTGAGGTCAGAGCTGCAGACTTGCTGGTGAGGAGAGGTAATGATCTTCAGGCAAGGGAAGTGCTGTTCAGTCCTCTCCTCATCTTCCTCGTGCTCCTCTGTATATTCCATGTAGCATTAAAGGCACAAATGAGTTTAAACAGGTAAAATCAGGTAAATGGATCCTGATTATTGATTTAAAGTGACTAAAGTCAGTAAAGAATAAATGTTTAGGCTGTATTGTGTCAGTCAGACAAACATTAACAGTAACCTGTCTCATCTATCAGACACAGAGATGAGTGATGACATCAGCAGCAGAAATAAACCTGAGTGCAAACAAAGGGAAATGTTTCTTCTGTGAGCTGTGTGATGTCAGCACTGACCAGCAGAGGGCGTAGGAGTCACATGATCGAAAATAAAGGCATTAATTTGTCCAAAATTAACTTTCTTTATTTCTGTTCCCTTTATGTGTCTCCTTTCATCTTGCCTCCTTGTCTCCTCCCTCCTTCCACCATTTATTCCCCACTCTCACATTCTTACTTCTCCAGTCTCATTGTTCCTTCCTCCTCTATGTATGTCTCCTTCATCGCTTCTTTACTCTTTTTACCCTTCTCTTCTTTCACTTTATCTCCTGCCTCCTCCTATGATTTCTCTATCTTCTTGTCTCAAAGTTTCCTTCATCCTTCACTCCTCCTTCGTTGCCTACTCTCTCCTTGTCTCATTTATTTCACTCTTCTTTATTTTCTTCTTTTCAGTTTCCTCCTTGTCTCTCATTGGTTCCTGTCTCCCTGTCTCCTCCTCCTTTGTCTGTGAGGTTGCATGAAGGTGAAACATGTTCAACACAAACTGATTCTCCACACAGATCTATGGGCTCAAACTGTGGTCGTAAATATTTTGTACTTGTAAATCTGACCGCCTAGTTGTGAACTGAGTTTTGTAACCTTGTAAACCAAAATATCTAAAACATTTATGTTTGTGCATCTATAGATGAGAATTGGTGTGTGTGCAAAAAAGATTTGTTTTGTTTGTTGTTTTTTAAAAAGAAAGAAAAGAAAAAGAATAATAACAATTAAAGCTGCAAGCAGCGATACGAGGGCCCTCGCACCCCCGGCGCCTCGAGCCACGCCCAACACCTAAAACCAGCACGTCCGATCTGATGTCACATTGATGGAATTCATGCATTTAACCACCAGCTAACATTTCATCTCATTCAATCATGATTATAGTCGTCCCACTAGGTGGCGCTCTAACCATTACTGACAAATGGCATAACAAACATTTCCGAGCTCGAGTCTCATCATAACTGCAACCTTTGGGCGAGATTGGACATTGTATTTTTGAGTGATAGGAGATTACTGCTTGTTGGCGAGTGATTGAAACTCCACATGCCGCCATAACCACCCCGTTTCCCTGAACGTAAAAAGCTTCGCAATTTAACATCACAAAAGTCTTTAGATTCCACACACTGGAGATTGGGTCAATATGATGAAATCCCTTGGAGGAGTTCGTCAAAGAACGGTCAATGAAAAGAAGGGAAATTGTCGCCAAAATTACACATTAATTTCAAAATGGCTGACTTCCTGTTGGATTTGGGATATTGCTCCAAGAGACTTTTTTGTACATCTTGATATCTCCCATAAGCTTACCAGGTTTCAGACTCATACATAAAACACAGAGCAAGGGCTGTTGTTTTGAAAATTTGTAGGGGGCGCTGTTGAGCCATTTTGCGGTATTCAATGAAAATGAACACATAACAAGATAGCCCTCATCACATTGGAGGTGCGGGCCAAATTTGGAGACTTTTCAAACTTTCCAAGCCCCTCAAAAGCCACTTCAATGGTCATTGCGAACAGCGTTGCCACCAGGGTGCGCCGTTCAGTTTAAAGTCACAATTTTCTCACTGAAGCATCAAGAGGGACTGATGGTGATATTCACCGCTTTTCAGGTGGCCACGATGAACCTGTGAAAATCAGTACAACAAAATGAAAGACATGACATTTCCTGGTGCCACTAGGTGGCGCTCTGCATATTCCTGACAATGGGCACATCAATCTGTTCAGGGCAGCCTGACATCATGCCTGTAAAGTCTGGTACTGATCAGACTGGATTTCATTGAGTTATACTAATTTCTTTCTTCATGGCGAGACATCAATGTTCGCCATGCTGCTGGGGTCACACCCTTTCGCGAAAAGTCACAGTTTTCACTGTAACCCAAGACCAACTGCTTAAGGCTTTCCTGGAGAAATTTGAGGCTGCAGATGTCACCCATCACAATACTGTACCCTAAAGTGTAAAACATGACATTTCCTGCTTCCACTAGGTGGCGCTCTCACTGGTGTCAAATATGGCAGTTGAAATATGTTCAGGGTGGAGCCTTATCATATGTGTGCTCTTTGGTTCACGTCGGACCATGTATGAGGGAATGAGAGACAATAAGATTTTCATGGCGAGTCATCGAAATTCGCCGTTGCGCCACGGCCTCACCGTATCGCGAAAACTCAAAAGCTCCGCAATTTAACATGGCCCAGGTGTGTAGTTGAAACTGACCAAATATGAAGCTTATACGACCAAATGCCAAGGAGGAATTCGAAAAAGTTCGAGGCATGGAAATGGCAAAATTAGAGCCAAAATGTCATATTCACGTCAAAATGGCGGACTTCCTGTTGGGTTTAGGACATGGCCATAACAGACTTTTTTGTGCGTCTCCTAATGGTAGATATGTGTTCCGAGTTTCATACATGTAGGTCATACCCACACCGGGGGCTCGCGTTTTTCATTTTTCTAGGTGGCGCTACTGAGCCAATTTTCCCTTGATATTTCCGAGGACATTAAAATACGTAATTTTTCACCAGACCTGACGCGTGTGCAAAATTTCATGAGTTTTTGAGCATTTTTAGGCCCTCAAAAGGCCAATTAATTTGCCGTAATTTGCCGTAATAATAATAATTAAAGCTGCAAGCAGCATTATGAGGGCCCTCGCACCCCGGCGCGTCGAGCCACGGCCAACACCTAAAACCAGCATGTCCGATCTGATGTCACATTGATGGAATTCATGCATTTAACCACCAGCTAACATTTCATCTCATTCAATCATGATTATAGTCGTCCCACTAGGTGGCGCGGTAGTCATTAATGACAAATGGTATAACAAACATTTCCGAGCTCGAGTCTCATCATGCCTGCGACCTATGGGAGAGATTGGACATTGTATTTTTGAGTGACAGCAGATTACTGCTTTTTGGCAAGTGATTGAAACTCCACGTGCCGCCATGACCACACCGTTTCCCTGAACGTAAAAAGCTTCGCAATTTAACATCACAAAGGTCTTTAGATTACACGCACTTGAGATTGCGGCAATATGATGAAATCCCTTGGAGGAGTTCGTCAAAGAACGGTGCCTTAAAAGAGGTGAAAATGTGGCCAAAATTACACATTCATTTTAAAATGGCTGACTTCCTGTTGGATTTGGGATATTGCTCCAAGAGACTTTTTTGTACATCTTGATATCTTCCATAAGCTTACCAGGTTTCAGACTCATACATAAAACACAGAGCGGAGGGCTGATGTTTTGAAATATTGTAGGGGGCGCTGTGGAGCCATTTTTGCGCTATTCAATGAACGTGATGAGAGAACCTGAAAGCCCTCATCACATTGGAGGTGTACGCCAAATTTCAGGACTTTTTAAACTTTCCAAGCCCCTCAAAAGCCACTTCATTGTTCATGGTGAACTGCGTTGCCACCAGGGTGCGCCGTTCAGTTTAAAGTCACAATTTTCTGACTGAAGCATCAAGAGGGGCTGATGGTGATATTCACCACTTTTCAGGTGGCCACGATGAACCTGTGAAAATCAGTACAACAAAATGAAAGACATGACATTTCCTGTTGCCACTAGGTGGCGCTCTACGTATTCCTGACAATGGGCACATCAATCTGTTCAGGGCGGGTCTGACATCATGCCTGTAAAGTCTGGTTCTGATCAGATTGGATTTCATTGAGTTACACTAATTTGTTTCTTCATGGCGAGACATCAATGTTCGCCATGCTGCTGGGGTCACACCCTTTCGCGAAAACTCACAGTTTTCACTATAACCCAAGACCAACTCCTTAAGGCTTTCCTGGAGAAATTTCAGGCTTCAGATGTCACCCATAACAATACTGTACACCAAAGTGTAAAACATGACATTTCCTGTTGCCACTAGGTGGCGCTGTCCCTGGTGTCAAATATGGCAGTTGAAATATGTTCAGGGGTGGAGACTTATCATATATCTGCTCTTTGGTCCAGGTCGGACCATGTATGACAGTTTGAGAGGCAATAAGATTTTCATGGCGAGTCATCGAAATTCGCCATGGCGCCACGGGCTCACAGTATCACAAAAACTCAAAGCTCCACAATTTAACATGGCCCAGGTGTGTAGTTGACACTGACCAAATATGAAGCTTATACATCCAAATCCCAAGGAGGAGTTCGAAAAAGTTCGAGGCATGGAAATGGCAAAATTAGAGTCAAAATGTCATATTCACGTCAAAATGGCGGACTTCCTGTTGGGTTTGCGTCAATGGGCCCACTGACTTTTTTGTTCGTCTTGGCATGATACACATGTGTGCCAAATTTCATACATGTAGCTCAAACGATGTGTTCGTAGGGCTGCATTTAACAAGGCATAGGTGGCGCTACAGAGCCATTTCCTAGTGCTCATGTGTAAAACCATAAAAATACAAAATTTTTCACCAGACCTGGCATGTGTGCAAAATTTCATGAGTTTTTGAGCATGTTTAGGCCCTCAAAAAGGCCCTTGTTTTGCCTGAATAATAATAATAATAATAAATAAGAATCGGAGCAGATACAATAGGGCCTTCGCACTCTCGGTGCTCGGGCCCTAATAATAATAATAATAATAAGAAGAAGAAGAAGAAGAAGAAGAAGAAGAAGAAACGGAGCAGATACAATAGGGCCTTCGCACTCACGGTGCTCGGGCCCTAATAATAATTAAAGCTGCAAGCAGCGATACGAGGGCCCTCGCACCCCCGGCGCCTCGAGCCACGCCCAAGACCTAAAACCAGTGCGTCCGATCTGATGTCACATTGATGGAATTCATGCATTTAACCACCAGCTAACATTTCATCTCATTCAACCATTATTGTAGTCGTCCCACTAGGTGGCGCTCTAACTATTACTGACAAATGGCATAACAAACATTTCCGAGCTCGAGTCTCATCACGCCTGTGACCTTTGGGAGAGATTGAACATTGTGTTTTTGAGTGACAGCAGATTACTGCTTTTTGGCGAGTGATTGAAACTCCACCTGCCGCCATGACCACCCCGCTTCCCTGAACGTAAAAAGCTTCGCAATTTAACATCACAAAGGTCTTTAGATAACACGTGCTTGAGATCGGGTCAATCTGATGAAATTCCTTAGAGGAGTTCGTCAAAGTATGAGGCCTGAAAAGAGGGGAAAATGTTGCCAAAATTACACATTAATTTTAAAATGGCTGACTTCCTGTTGGATTTGGGATATTGCTCCAAGAGACTTTTTTGTACATCTTGACATCTCCTATAAGCTTACCAGGTTTCAGACTCATACATAAAACACAGATCAGGGGCTGTTGTTTTGAAATTTTGTAGGGGGCGCTGTGGAGCCATTTTGCGCTATTCAATGAAAATGGTAAAATAACAAGAAAGCGCTCATCACATTGGAGGTGTGTGCCAAATTTCAAGACTTCTTAAACTTTCCAAGCCCCTCAAAAGCCACTTCATTTTCATGGTGAACTGCGTTGCCACCAGGGTGCGCCGTTCAGTTTAAAGTCACAATTTTCTCGCTGAAGCATCAAGAGGGGCTGATGGTGATATTCACCGCTTTTGAAGTGGCCACGATGAGCCTGTGAAAATCAGTACAACAAAATATAAGACATGACATTTCCTGTTTCCACTAGGTGGCGCTCTACGTAGTCCTGACAATGGGCACATCAATCTGTTCAGGGTGCGTCTGACATCATCCCTGTAAAGTCTGGTTCTGATCAGACTGGATTTCATTGAGTTACACTAATTTGTTTCTTCATGGCGAGACATCAATGTTCGCCATGCTGCTGGGGTCACACCCTTTCGCGAAAAGTCACAGTTTTCACCATAACCCAAGACCAACTCCTTAAGGCTTTCTAGGAGAAATTTGAGGCTGCAAATCTCACCCATCACAATACTGTACCCCAAAGTGTAAAACATGACATTTCCTGTTCCCACTAGGTGGCGCTCTCCTTGGTGTCAAATATGGCAGTTGAAATATGTTCAGGGATGGAGCCTTATCATATGTGTGCTCTTTGGTCCAGATCAGACAATGTATGACAGAATGAGAGACAATAAGATTTTCATGGCGAGTCATCGAAATTCGCCGTGGCGCCACGGCCTCACAGTATCGTGAAAACTCAAAAGCTCCGCAATTTAACATGGCTCAGGTGTGTAGTTGACACTGACCAAAGATGAAGCTTATACGACCAAATCCCAAGGAGGAGTTCGAAAAAGTTCGAGGCATGGAAATGGCAAAATTAGGGTCAAAATGTCACCTTCACTTCCAAATGGCGGACTTCCTGTTGGGTTTAGGACATGGCCATAATAGACTTTTTTGTGCGTCTCCTAACGTTAGATATGTGTGCCAAATTTCATACATGCAAGTCATACCCATCTCGGGGGCTCGCGTTTTTCATTTTTCTAGGTGGCGCTACTGAGCCAATTTTCCCTGGACATGTCTCGGACATTAAAATACATAAATTTTCACCAGGCCTGACGCGTGTGCAAAATTTCATGAGTTTTTGAGCATGTTTAGGCCCTCAAAAGGCCGATTCATTTGCCGTAATAATAATAATAATATTAATAATAATAATAATAATAAGAAGAAGAAGAAGAAACGGAGCAGATACAAAAGGGCCTTCGCACTTTTGTGCTCGGGCCCTAATTAAAGCTGCAAGCAGTGTTATGAGGGCCCTCGCACCCCCCGAGCGTCGAGCCACGCCCAACACTTGATACCAGCACGTCAATCTGATGTCACATTGATGGAATTCATGCATTTAACCACCAGCTAACATTTCATGTCATTCAATCATCATTATAGTCGTCCCACTAGGTGGCGCTCTAACCATTACTGACAAATGGCATAACAAACATTTCCGAGCTCGAGTCTCATCATGCCTGCGACGTTTGGGAGAGATTGGACATTGTCTTTTTGAGTGACAGCAGATTACTGCTTTTTGGGGAGTGATTGAAACTCCACGTGCCGCCATGACCACCCCGTTTCCCTGAACGTAAAAAGCTTCGCAATTTAACATCACAAAGGTCTTTAGATTCCCCACCCTGGAGATCGGGTCAATCT
>NW_027052182.1:0-18117 GCF_036321145.2 Pelmatolapia mariae | reverse complement strand
TTCCAAAAGACACCCTGGCATTGACTCATCATGGTGCCTATGTTGATCAGAATAAGACATTTTCCGATGTGTCTCTTGAATGGCTTCAATATGAAGCTTGCAGACAAAACATTGTTATCAAGCATGCTCTCAGAGGCGGCGAACAAAAAGTAGGACCTTATTTTTTGGATGGATTTGATGCTTCCAGCAAAACTGCATATGAATTCTTTGGGTGCTTCTATCACGGCTGTCTCCGCTGCTACCCGGAGAGTGATGTTAACCCTGCCGCCAAGCTGTCATATGGCGAGTTGTATCATGCAAGTTGTGAGAAGGTGAATGCTCTAAGAATGCATTACGGTCTTAATGTTGTGGTCATGTGGGGGTGTGATTGGTCATCATTAAAGTCGACTGATCAGGCAGTCAAGGACTTTATGTGCAAATACAAAAAGCCTGAGCCTCTGGACCCAAGAGATGCATTGTTTGGGGGTAGGACTAATGCGAGGAAACTGTACCACAAGGTCGATGATGGTGGAGATGAAAAGATCAGATACTATGATTTTACAAGTCTTTACCCCACTGTTCAGTGCACAAAAGATTATCCAGTAGGCCACCCTCAGATCATATACAATAATTTTGACAGAGTCGAAAATTATTTCGGGTTTGTTAAGTGCACAGTGCTTCCTCCAAGAGGCCTATTTCACCCTGTTCTGCCCTACAAGTGCCACAATAAGCTGATGTTTCCTCTCTGTAGAACATGTGCTGAAGAGCAGCGCCAGCACAGTGATTGTGTGCATGCTGAGAGTGAGAGACAGCTGTCAGGTACTTGGGTTTCCTTTGAGCTTGAAAAGGCTGTTGAAAAAGGGTATCAGATTGTGTGCATCACTGAAGTTTGGCACTTCCCTAATAAGACTGACACACTGTTTAAACCGTATGTCAAAACATTTTTGAAATTAAAACAGCAGGCATCTGGATACCCAAAAAATGTCAAAACAGCTGAGGAGCAGCAGAAGTTTGTTCAAGACTATTATGAGAGAGAAGGCATCAGACTAGACCCTGCTAAGATTTGTGTAAACAAAGCAATCAGAAGTTGCAATAAATTGCTTCTGAACTCTCTGTGGGGGCGATTCTGCATGCGAACAAATATGCCATCTTGCGAGCTAATTACAGACCCTGCCAGATTCACACAGCTGATGTTCAGTGACCATTATGACGTACGGCAGTTTTGTTTCATCTCTGATGATGTTGCAATGGTTCAGTGGTGTCATGCTGATGGTAGAGGGTCGCGGGTAAAGGATGTGAATGTCTTTGTCGGGGCTATGACTACGGCCTATGCGAGGCTCACTCTGTATGACTTGTTAGACAAGCTGCAGGAACGCATTCTTTACTGTGACACAGATTCAGTTATCTTCACCTCTCATCCCGGGGAGTGGGTACCCCCTTTAGGACCCTACCTCGGTGAGCTGACTGATGAACTCAATGATGGCGGGTCTGGAGAGGATGATCACATTACTGAGTTTGTCTCTGGAGGTCCAAAATGCTATGCTTATTACACAAAACAGGGCAAGACTCAGGTTAAGTGCAAAGGTGTAACACTCAATGATGTTAATTCTAAAGTTGTTACCCACGAATCGTTGAAAGGCTTAGTCAAGGCATTTGTGGCCGACAGGGATGCGCATTTAGTTGCAGAGTCTGACACCATCAAATGCAATAAGAAGAGGTTTCATCTCAGGAATGAAACAGTTTTAAAAAAAGTTCAGGTGGTTTATAACAAGAGAAGGGTACTGCCTGACTATACAACACTCCCTTATGGATACTGATCAGGATCATCCCTTTGATGGGAGGCTACAGCACCCTTTTAGTTTAGTTATTAGTGGGCCGAGTAATTCTTGAAAGACTTTCTTTGTCAAAAGCATCATTGAAAAAGCATCTACTATTATTTCAACCAAAATTGACAATATTGTTTACATCTACTCCTGCTGGCAACCTTTATACAATCAACTTCTCCAGATAAGAAAAATCACCTTTGTGAATGGTATACCGGAGTCTCTGAGTGACGATGTCCTTTTACCTACGGATAAGAACAACTTGCTCATTATCGACGATGTGATGAATACTGCGTCTAACAGCATAGAAGTTCAAAATGTGTTCACACAATACGTTCATCATAGGAACTTGAGCTGCGTGTATTTAGTTCAGAATTTGTTTATGCAAGGAAAATCCAGTAGAACAATTTCTTTGAACACTAATTATTTAATTCTGTTTAACAACCCTAGAGATAAATATCAAATTTCGGTTTTAGGTAGACAGATGTTTCCGGGTAATACAAAATACTTCTTAGAAGCTTTTAATGATGCCACATCCGCCCCATATGGGTATCTCCTAATCGATTATAAATCTAAGACACCTGATTATTTAAGACTCAGAACCAATTTGTTGTCGGATCGTCAAGTTGTTTATATCCCCAAAAAACGGCTAAAGCGGTAAAAAAGGATGTCGTATTCACGGATGCAGAGAAACATTGCACTGTTGGAGTTGTTGTATAAATCCCCACCCAGCGTATGGAGGAATATTATTTGTAATGCAAGCATGGATTTTATTAACGCTCTGTGTGAAATATCGCTCAATGTTTTGAAAGGTGTTATCCCGCTGACTGATCAACAGTACAGACAGCTAAAAAAGAAAAAAAAAGTAATCAGACTGGTTGCAGACAAAAAGGTCAAAATTTTGAAAAAGAGAAGATCCATCAACTAATCTGGAGGATTTTTGCTACCGTTATTAGGGGCTGCCATACCCTTCATCACCAGTCTTATAGCAAATAGGTGAAAATGGAACACACAGAAAATGTTTTTGGTCCCGCAGCATCAGTTGGACGTGTTGAACCAACAGCAGCAACAACATACAGCCTCTGTCAGGCATGTAGCACAAAATGAGCTAGACAAAGCTATGGTTGAAGTGCTGCAGCTGTCAGATTTGGATGTGTATGAGAAGGCTAAAAAGTATTCTGCCATGTTTCAGAGATACCTTTCACTTGTGAAACAAGGCATGAGTGAAAAAAATGTGCTAACACTATCTTTGCGTTCTGAAGCCGGTCAGGTTGCATCTGACCACCAAAGCAATGTTGGTGGCGACAGAGAAAAAGACATGTTTGCGGATGAGATTTTGTCCTATATGACAAAAAGGAGCAGAAAAAATGCAGAGCTTATTTTAACAGCGCTCACGCGTGCGTCGGGAGTTTCTTGGAGTGATAGAGGTGAAATTATTATTGACAACCAAATAATCAGAGGTTCACATCTCTATGATTTGATCAAAAGTGCAACAGCAACACGTAGAGCAACAGATGTTTCATGGCCTGCAGGGTGGTTGACATTTTTAAAAACACTTGCCCGCTTAAATGTTCCTCTGTCTGCTTTTCCTAATACTGAGGTGAGGAGGACTATTAGCCAATATAAAGGTGACACTGGAGACCCGAGTGTTGAAACAAATGGTTTGCACAAGACAGACAAGAAGCGTTCACTGAGTGATCAGAGCTTATTTGCCACACATAAAAAATCAAGGCAGAGTAGAAGCGGGTGGATAGATTTTTAATGAATTTAAAATCATGCATTTGTTTTCCCTTTTTATTTACTACTTATGTGCTTTTTTCTTATTTATGTCTATATTGTTTTGTTAAACGGATGACAGTTTTTTGTTTTGTTTTTTATTTACTACTTATGTGCTTTTTTTTTTTTATTTATTTATGTCTATATTGTTAAACCGATGACAGTTTCCCTTTTTTTATTTACTACTTTGAATTGTGTTTTTTTTTACTTATGAGTGTATTGTTAAACGGATGACAGTTTTCCCTTTTTTTATTTACTACTTTGAATTGTGTTTTTTTTGTTTGTTTGTTTTTGTTTTTTTACTTATGAGTGTATTGTTAAACAGAAGCCAGTTTACCCTTTTTTACTACTTTTTAAACTCTATGATGATGTTTAAAGATTGTATTACTAAATAATGTTTTTTAACAATTAGGTGAAAATAAATATCAGACGAAACGATATTCTCTTCTGTTATCTTTTATTATTTGTTACTTGAATCAGTATCCACACTGCACACAGTCAAAGTTATTTTCAAAACATACAGAAACAGGTCTTATTTTGTTAACAAAATGACATACCATTGCATCGTTACAAACAAGGTTATCACTGTACATATTAATTAGTCTTGAATAAGACACACCTTTTTGTACATGATATAGAAAAAACACACAGTGTTGTCCACAGGTTACCGAAAAGTGATTCTGAACCTGTCTCCCCAGAATACAATATCCGAGCGGTGTTTTTTAAAAGAAAAAGTTTTATCTCGGGTGAAAACTTATCAGGTGAGTTGCCGAAGCTGTCAAAAAAGTACCCTTGCTTGTCTTTTGTGATATAGAACGCCAACCAGTGCTTCCCAGGTAAGTCTGATGGATCTGTATTCACAATGCCCATGCACGGATATCTAATGGACTTTGTCGGCAGCTGGTCACATGCTAAGACTCCTAGAAGATGAGTCCTGTTACTAATCCTTTTAACAATGCTGGTTAGTTCTATTGTATTCATCTTGAATCTTTAGTAGTAGTCCAGCAGCACTTGTCTCATATTAGATATTTCAATGACTGAATCAAATACAGAGTAACACACCAGGTTCATTGTTCGGGGTAGCGGATTTCTGAAACGGGTTTCCAGCCTCACATTCCCTGTTTTAACTAACGATACATTCCCTGAATTTCCTTCATCAGCTTCCAGATTGAAACAGAATAATGTGTAGCCATTACCAAAGTCCTCACGGGTTATCGCTAGCCCCCTATCCTTTAAATGTCTTCCAGTGGTTTGTATCAGCTGATAGAATTCTCTGGTATAGTGTTTCCTCTGAAAATTTGGCTGGAATGGTTTGGCCGGATACGACTGCCCATCAGCGTATAAACACATGAATTCTATATCACAGTTCTCAAAATTAAAGGGATTGCGTGTGAACGAGCCAGTATAAGCTTCATTATGCACGAATGCAATGATGACAAATTTAGGCAACCTGCCCATAAATAAATTGTCATTAGTTGATATTCTTGCCCCAGCAGGTATGGAGAAAGTCTTTAAAGAAACCCTGTCTACAGCGTATTTTGCATTTGCATGATGCAGTGCCTTGCCATGTGCCAGCCTGACACTTGGTGAGATACTCACCTTTTTTACAAACAAACTAGCAGATACAATTTTAACTTTATAGGCTGTGTTACCTCCAGTCATGAGAGCAAATTCGTCTTTAGAGCGCACAAATTTCAGCGACAGATCAATTCCATTAAGTAATAATTTTTCTTGAAAAAACAGGTCTGCATGTACCGGAGCAATCAATTCAACAATACTGCTATTTGCTGTGTAACTACCTCTGGTGACCAGACCTTGGTTCTCCCCTTCTATAGATGTATCATTCATGTGCGAGGCAGTGTCTTTACAGAATAAAGCGGTGCTGAACTGTGTATCCAAAGTCTCCTTATTATAATTGATAAGACATTCTTTTATGCCTCTGTACGGATACGTGTTGGATGATTGGCTAATCAAACGATCCCCCAAATTTACATCTACCTGACTAAATAAGGTGCAACCCGGATAATTAACAAGTCCCACGTTTGCATCCCTGGCTTAGTTTGTGCCATCGGCATTTGTGATTCTTACTCGCGTGTAGATATAGGAATCATTTAGATCCAGGTAATCCTCTCCGGAAGATGAGATGTAAAACTCGATCGGACCTCCGTCTGTGATTGCAGAAACTGGCGGAATTTCAATAAACGTAGT
Organism: Pelmatolapia mariae; assembly: GCF_036321145.2. NCBI lineage: Eukaryota > Metazoa > Chordata > Actinopteri > Cichliformes > Cichlidae > Pelmatolapia > Pelmatolapia mariae. Next base: position 12,331 of record NW_027052182.1, on the reverse strand, counting down.
TTTCTCTATGGACGTCTGTGTGTATGGGACGGTAAAAAGATCGAGCTCTGTTTTTAGACATTCTCCCGATTGGTTGTGTAACAGAGCCATTTAGAATATGTCAAATGCTGTAGTTTTTGAGCGACTGGTTCTGGGTCTTTTCACTCCACGTGGTTGTATCCGTTTGGTGGATTTCCTGGTGGACTTTGTTGTTTTAGGCTTTTTAGACGGTGGTGTATCACGCATGCGTGCAGTGGGAGGGGTCTTAGAAGGTTTTGGTGTATACACATACAATCCGTTGCCATCCTGCTTAGTAGATGCTGGCCTGGTTATGTTGGATATGACATCAGACACTATGCCGGATGCTGCTGTTTTTAGGTGGGGTTTAACTAAGTTGACTCCTTTTTTAAACAACGGTACAGCGAATCTAAACAGACTACGGAACAAACCCCCCAGACCTGCGCCATATTGTGTGCTAGTCCCGATATAACCATTCAATTCGCCACCAGCCTGGTTTAAATAATATCTTAGATATTTTGTTTCATCTGTGTTGTAGCCAGACATCCTTATTTTTTAAAAATGGTGTCTTATGGGCCGGAAGTGGAGCTTGACAAACACCTTCCCGTATAAAAAGGGTATGTGTCGATTTTGGTCGTCTTTCAAATCAATTTCTATATCGTCGATTAAGGATTTCGAGACTGGTGTGTAGTGTGGGCTGTCAAATTGAAGAATGGCTACCCGACGGTCATCGTCTGTTATATTTATTGCTCTTAATAGCCGTGCATGGGCGTCACCCACAAGTTGGTAATCAACGATATCTGCATAAATAAAAATGTTATATTTTCCGCCGTATATGTCTGCAGGATGTGGTGCATATGTGATTTTATGATGAAGTACAAATGGTTCTTCTGATTTGAATCCTAAGATTTCTGCCAGTCTCCCTTTAAATGTAAGAAGTGTGCCCGTAGGGCCCATAACACTAACGTAGTTACTAACTTCACTGTATTGTGTTTTAATGTCGCTAGTGGATTGATGTTGCTGACATTTAAAATTTAATTCTTTTATTATCTGCGGCACAGATGTATAATGCCCTACAGACAGTTCAATCATGGTTATGGACAATGCTCCATCTTTGACTGGGTCATAAATTTCCACTCGCGAATCTGATTGTGGAAAAGACAGCCATAGTCTTGGGTATTGAAATTCTATAACACCGACCTCATATGGTTCATTTAAAACAATAGGTTTTGCTAGCTTTGTTCTAAAATTAGATATCTTATTGCCTGGATAAACATGTGCTGAAGCATTCGAGAAGAGGCTCACATAAAAACCTGCGTTGTTGTTGTTGTTTGTTTTATCCATTTTCCTCCTTCCTCAGTCTTTGACTGATGCAGAATGAAAGTATGCAGAGGTGTGGCGTCTCTGTTAATCACACATCAATGATGTCTTTTTCAGGGATCCATGAATTAAATTGAGAAGGCCAGCCGAGCCATTTGACCAGCGCTAAATTTTTCCGGCCCTCTTTTTTTCTGTCAAGTATTTTCTCTATTTTAAAACTTTTGTTTTTGTCAATAGTCACCTGCTGTATCTCAGGTTCGTAAAATACACCTTTCACTGCGGCTCCTGCGAGATCCTCTAGTTTGTATACAGGAGGGTCTCTTCCTAAACGATCCTTTATGGTAAAGAACTCGTCTGTGTAGGTCTGATGGTAACCCTTTCGGAATATGCCGCATAGTTTAGATATTCTCACTGTATCGCCCACATTAAATTTAAAAGCCACCGGTTTTTGGGGTTTCATTTTGTACAGGGTGTTAAAGACTGCTTTCTCATTATCTTTACACACCTCGGCGGGGGTCATTTTGATAGAACTGTGATAAGACATGTTATAGGCCTGCACAAGATCTTGGATCACATTAACATATCTTTGCGAGTTAACTGATGTTAAGTATTTCCACATTTTCCCCTTTAAGGTGCGGTTAAAACGCTCTACCACACATGATTTCATTTCACTAAAGGTTGAAAAATGTGTGATGTTATACTGCTCCATTAGTTTTTTAAAATGTTTATTATAAAATTCCTTCCCTAAATCTGTTTGGAGTTTTTCAGGCACACGGCCCTCTCTCAGAATATCACCAAAAGCTTCAGCAACAGCCTGTCCTGTCTTGGTTTCAAGGCACCTAACCCATGCATACTTAGAAAACACATCTATGCATGTCAATAAGTACCTAACATTATCATTATCAGCAGAATATTCACGCATGTCAACCAAATCAGCTTGAAACTGTTTGTCAATCCCGTTAACCAAAACTCTATTTCTGGGGAAATGTATCCTTGCAGGTTTATGAAGAGTATATGTGTCATCTCCTTTTAAAAAATGCTCCACATCAGGTAATGATGGCTTTAACCCTGTTGCCTCACTGACTGCAATACGGAGCTTCTTTACACTTCCTAAACCCCCTGGGTGTGCGGGGTTATGATATATTTTTCTCAGCGTGTTTTCCATAATCACTTTGACCAAAACACAAATACAAATGACCAGAAAAAAGTGTTAACATACGTTTTTATTTAATTTTCTGTGTAGTGCACAGTAAGGTTTTTTTTTTATAACAAATGTACATTAAATCTTGTGTCTCCCAGACCAGTAGTTTCCAATCATGTGGAGCAGCGCTGATTTAACACCGCGGGTGTGATGATTGGTAGCAGGTATCTAACATTCTCATCAATGGTGCATACAACGTGCGGCACTGGTCTCAGTTCACACAGAAGACACTCTGCAGTGCTGATGATTTTTTCTTTAGTCTCGCAGACGGTGTATGAGGATACAAACAGACGGATGGCTGGGATGAATCGGGGTGTCCGGAGCTTTTCCATCACCTCATCATAGTAGGTCTCGAAGAAAAACACAGGCAATTCAAACAAGCAGCTGTGCTGTAGCTGGCTGGGGTGACCGGATTGGCATCCATAACATATCTCCTGCACATACTCATTCAGTGCCATCGACAGCAGGTGGAATGTTGCGAGTTTAATGTTGATTTCCGTTTCCTCAGACGGGTGTGATCCTGCAAAGTCCTGTGAGCATCCTGGAGAGGGGGGAGGAGTCGGTGGGGTCTGGATTAGCAGTGCTGGAGGGGGAGACTCTGAGCGGTCCACAATACGGCAGATGTTGTCTGTAAAAGAAATCCATACATTGCAAACCTACCATTTGTTTTTTTGTTTTTTGTTTTTTGTTTTTTCTTTTTTTCAGTCCTCAGGGTTTTTGATGATTTTTGGCCTGAACATGGCAGAAGGTAAACCAATCTTCGGGCCATGTGCGAGCTGATCGTATACAAGACGCTTCCTAATATTCTCATAAGAAGAGTTGACCTTGTCTCTCTTGATAGTCTTATCGACCTCATTAAACACCCGCTGCAGTGCTCTCCAGTCTGACCACTGAATAAAAAACAAATCCTTAAACCATGATAAACGTTCTTCAAGGGTGAGGGGGTATGGGTTCAACCTCCAGTTTTCAAGGCCCCAGTCCGCAATTACACCCTCCCTGTCTTCACACACACTAAGAAAAATGAAGTCGTCGCCAGGACGATTGAAACGGTCCGCTTCTACACGGTAGAGTTCAGGACCTGTTGGACTGACCCATTGTGAAACATAAAGCATCTCCGGGAACCCCGGTTGATCCAGGTCTGGGCAGACGACTGAGCGAAACAGTTTCCAGTTTTTGATAGACATAGAGTGTGTCCCACTAACTCCCCAATTCTCCCCCTCACCAGAATCTAAACACAGGGTCACTTTTCCATCACTATATTTAATTGAATAAACATACCCGCACACACCTCTAAACGCAAAATTAAAATCAGTCTCTGTAGACTCTTGATGGAGTGCTGAAGATCGGATATCTGCAGACATACCTAGAGTGTCAGAGGCAGCTCGGATGTCTGATGTGAAGGCCATAGTTGGAGGTGGAAATTCTTGCTGAAAGTGCGGTGGGTATCCCATGAAAACAGTATAAAACCCTAAGCATTTTTTTGCTCCAATATATAGCTATTTTCTTTAAAACACGCCCAGTAGGAGGAGACAGAGCATGCGCAGTGGGACCACAGGAAGTGTCCCTTTTCGGAAGACTGAAAGCGCGTACATGAGAGTGCATGCGCGCGTGCTCGTACGTGCACAAGATGTCAGTTTTTAAGCTCAGCAAAGGGGGTGTGGGGGGCAATGCCCCCCAGGCAAAAACCCCCCTCCCCTGACCCCTGACCCCTCACCCCCCACCCCCCAAAAGGTGTCATATATATTCTTCTAGCAGCCGACCCAGTCTAGATAAAGGCGAGCAGCTGGGACCGCTGCTGCACCAAAAACAGGTTTCAGTGTTTCCATGTGTGTGTGTGTGAGATGTCTTTACTTATACTGGTCAATAGACTTTAGTCAACACATGATTGAAAGGTGTTACACATGAAATAAAAACAGTGTTTCATCTTTATTCCTCTGAAGCAGCTGCATTATAACCAATCTGCTCCTTTGTGGCCTTTAAAACAGCTTAAATAACTGTTGTTATATTTGTTTCTGCTCCTCTTGGACAGACGACTCTTGAAAAGACATTTTTGAATTTCAATGTGACTTTAACTGGATAAATATGGGATATATAAACGTCCCTCTGCAACAAACTGATTCCAGCTTCTACCTCATGATAGGAATGTTTTTGTGGCTCAAGATGACCTGATATCTTTCATGATGGAGACATTTGACACATGTTTCACATATTATAGACCAACAAGTTATTCATAGCAGTTTAAATATGGGGAGTCACTTTTGGGCCCAGCAGATAAAACAGAGCCAATATTTCCTTCTTTATTTAAGTGACGTGTGTCACAGATGTGACCTAGTAAAGTGTAGCTGAACATTAGTAACGTTATTAACACTCTCAGCTCGTCCTTGTTCCAGACCTGAAGATCCTCTTCTTTCATTCAGCAGCAGCTTCAGGTCTCTGATGGTCCAGGCTTGTTGTTGGGAAACAGCCCTGCTGGGATGATGGTGTCCTCACAGAAACAGTCAGTGATGCTGTTGATCTCCATCACAGAGCACGTCCCAGTCTGCAGTCTCAGTCCTGCAGGGCCTCGCTGGCTTCCTGACTCCACCCAGTCAACAACAGGAAGTGTTTGCAGGAACAAACTGAGGCTGTGGTCAAACAGGAGTTTTTATCTCCTGGCTCTGACTCTCACTGCGGCCCCGCTGCTGTGTCAACATGTGTTTGTGCTAAACAATGATGGAAAGTGTTATAAATGACTTGTTGGCCTCTGATCTGTCACAAACAGCTGAAACGTGTCTCTCATGAGTCACATGAAGGTTTCTGACAGAAAGGACAAAAAGTAGCTGCAGTCAGTTTGTGTCATTTTTAGATTTATTCATCTGGGAGAAAAATCTGAGGGACATTAAATGTGTTTTTCAACAGAGACAAGAACATAAATATAACATCACAGGTAAATGAACATATTTCAAGTAAACAGCTGGACTGATCAGGTCCAAACACAGAGTGATCAACAAACAGCTGTCATATCTTTATATATAAGCTCTTTATAAATCCTGTTCACTGCAGTCTGTTTACTAATAATGTCAAACTGTTAGAAACACAGAAACATGGTCTTTGTTCACATAAACCTGTCTGGGATCCTTTGTTGTTCTTTTGATGCAGAGTTACATTATAAATATAAAGAGTTATTTCAGAGTCTCATCAGTTTTCCTGCATGTCTTTATTGAACACATCAGCAGGGCTGAAGCTCTCATGTTAAACACACACTGATCTATGGACATGTTCATGTGTTTCTAACAGAACCAGGCTGTTATCAGCTGCACTAACATGATGTCACACACACTGAATGTAACAGTGACATCATCACACAATCAGCTGTGATTGTTTCACTGTCATCAAACTAGTCAACAGGATGTAGAATCAATAGAAACAATCATTTACTGACAGCATGTCTGATGGAAATCAGTGCAGATTATGTATGAAGTATAACTGCACACAGTAACTGTGTTACAATAAGGACTTAACAGCGCCCTCTGCTGGAGTGTTTCAGTACTGCGTTAACTAGAATACACCACCTCCTCCTCCTCCTCACACCACCTGCTACAGCTCTACTCTTCTATGATTACAGTCATCCCACAGCACTGATGTAAGGTCACATGGTTCATATGTAAGGAGCACAGAGACGTCCTAGCAGCTGACCTCAGGTCAGTTTAATGACTGTGAGCAGCAGCTGTGTTATTGTCACTGTGACAGGGAGACACTCTCAGACACAGCGCTCATGTCAGCTTGTTCTCATGCAGGAGGATCAGGAGCTCCATGTTTGTCTTCATGTTTGAATCATGATGTGTTTTGTGCCATCAGAGTCTGTCATGAGTACTCAGGGTTTCACAGCAGCTCTTCTGGATGCTGACGAGGACTCCAACCTCATGTTTCACCTCTCTGAGCTTCTGATGTCTGTGAACACTCGTGTTTCTTCTCTGGGCTCATCTGGACAAAAACACCTTTCTGTGTTTGGCTCCAGCCTCATTGTGACTGACAGGAAGTGTGTTATCCATGAGCTTCTTTGTTTCCTGCTGTGTTTCCTGTCTGTGGACAAACACGAGTGTTTCAGCTGAGGACTTGGTTCCTTCCACCTGTCCATACAGGACATCACGCTGTCTTTTCTCTTTAAATGCAGCTCCAGGTCCTTCCACGTGCTGTATTTGTGCAGTTTGTAGTGTGTCCTGGGAAACGTAGCACACATGGTGTTCTTCTGCTGTTTCCTCCTTTCACTGAGTGTGAAACACTGACGCTGTGCTGTTGTTCACAGAGCTGATTCTAGCTGCAGCTGGACTCTGTCATCTAACTGAATGTGTTGGTGCTGATCACGGGGCTCTGAGGGGGGAGCAGCAGGAGGACTCTGGATGCTGACGTCAGTGTATCTGTGGAAGCTCACACAGCGTGTCTCTGTCATTCAATATTGTGCTATATATTGTATCTATGCAAAGATGAACAGACTGTGTATTCACTGGTCTCTGTGCTGCTGACTGCTTTGCTGCAGCTCTGATGTCATCATCACTCCCTCCTCCACCCTCAGCAGTCCCAGCATGCTGCTGTGGTGCACCCCACCCTCACTCTACACCTGAGCCACACTGTAAAAAAGAAAATGTTGAGAAAACGTAAAATTTCAAGGCAACATGATGCAAGAGATTTTTGAGTTTTCTCAACTTTTGCCAACTTTTGTTGACTTAACTAAGATTTACAAGTTCTGCCAACTTGGATCTTCTTGTTCACCTAATTAGGATAATCCTGGAAGTCTAACGAAGAAATTCTGGTTTCAATGCCATGTATTTCTGCCTTCACCAAACACAGATATTCTTGTTGAGTAATCATACAATTCTTACTCCAGTGAGTTGGAAATTTACCTATATGAACAAAGGAAAATGTATGCTGTTATTATACTTGAAAAAACACTTAATAAATGATATAAAATAAAACAAAGCACAATTCAATGTTATCTAAAAGCTTATTTATTTTGTTCAACAGTCTTTTCAGTACATTTCAGAATGTCATGGGTAGTAGGGTGAATTTCTGTTAAAAAAGTTTCTTTTGGGTGCTTTGAGCACCCCAGCAGAGACGTTAAAATTCCAGAGTCCAGAACCAAAAAAGAAAAGTGTCCAGCAACTTAATAATTCACCCACACACACCCTGACCGTCTTGTAAAAGCTGAACATAACTATTGCACATTAAATAGGGTAGTGCCACAAACGATTGCCTATGCACCCAGACATTGACATTTTACACAGGCTTACTATGATGAACTATGGAAGTTAAAAGTTATTAGAAATGTTACCATCAATGAAGAGGAAACTAACACAGTTTTTTACAATACTACAAGACAAATTTTCACCATATATTCTCAACAATACAGATTCATCTGACTAAAATTTACATTTCAAATAATGATTTATCCACTTCGCCTTCATATTGTCCGACCAGGTCAAAATAAGATGGCCTGAATTGCTTCAAAGGTAAAACTCATCTGCTTTGGATAATCAATGTTGAGGGCATACAGAAGGCCAAAGAGGTGTGCCAGGGCAGTAGAGAGATCTGGAATGTTATGTAGCACAATGTCCCCTTCCAACACAACTGCATGTTCTCGCACAGACGTATCAGCATAGTCATCTTGTAGGATGGTGAGGATGGCAAATGATGCACCGTTCAACACTGGTTCCAAAATGTCAGTGTCCTGAAGAAAAGTAAAATATGAATTATTGAAAGCTAAGAAAACTAAAGACAAACAAATTTCTAAAGATTTTAACTTTAACCTCTAAACCATGCTGGTCGTTTGACTCATGGAGGTTTTAAGAAGAAAAAGCTTATTTTCCTTTAATTAATGCCACCTTGTGAGTGTAAAAAAATATTTTCTGCTATGGAACAACCACCAACAATGCCCAGCAGTTGCTCAGCAGAAAAAAAGGAGAGAGTTATGACAACTGCAATCCCCACTATAAAATTATCTGGACTGCACTGAGGAAGTGTACATTTCCATTTTGGATTAACTCATCCTTTAAAAACATCTCATAGCAATTAGTTTTACTTGCATTACTTTTTTGTACTTACTAAGCACTTCAGGAAAACCTCTGTTGCATCTTCCCTTGAGGAAAATGGGCAGGCCTCTCAGTGCCCGTTGGACACAGTGTTGGACGTCTAAAGAGTATTCAGTGGAAAACAAGAATTTCAGTTAGTGAAGTAACATGGTGTACTATACACAATGCAAAATCAATCTCATAGTAATGAAAGTAAAGCACAGGTCAGACCCAGCAACACGCAAAAAGAACCCCCCCCCCCCCCCCAAAAAAGAAAACAACACCAACACCATGTTAACAATTTTACTTTCTTTTTACAAATTAAATAAAATACTGCCAAATAAGAACAAAGCAATGATTGATGACATTCATTTTACTGACATGTCCACTGATGTGTTTTGTTTAAAGCTAACATCTTTTTCAGTTTCTGTTAAGAGAAAAGTATACTCTCTTCTAAAAATGTCAGATAAAGGAGCACTTCACTCACCTGTTCATCAAGTTTATCCAGGAGGTCTTCCATCTCCTCACAAAGAGCTCCCTTCTTAGACCAGTACAGTTTCAGCAGGCCAGGCACAAATTTGTCAAGGGATGCAATTGAAGGTCCCCAGGAGGTCTTTGCTTGTGATCCGATGAAATTTTTCAGATATCTAAACAATACATTCACCAAAATATTGTCATTTATTCAGCACAGAAAATTCCTGGGTAGCTGTCTTGGACAGTCTGCACCATGTTATATGCCTGACTGTGTTATCAACAGCAAAACCTACTTCAAAAATCTGTCATGAATACGTCTTTTGCACAGGAATAGAAACACCCCCACAAAACCCAGTATCAAGATAAAAATACACATTATGTTCTAAGTTGCACCAAAATCTGTGACCAATCAGATTCTGTGACCTGCCTTAGTATTCTTTCCCTAACAATCTCAGTCTATAGAAGTCCTATTTCTAGCACAAAAAAAAAAAAATACATGCTAAGTCAAAATTATGAGATTGCCTTTCTGTTTCACAATTTCGATTTAGCATGGGGACTCTTGTACTGGCAGAAATGTTCAGGGTAAGGATTTCAATATAACACTGGCAAGGGTCTTGACTGGAGTGGTAGCACAAGATAATAAAGTTGGCCAATGCATTACCCCAGCAAATACCGTACTACTTCAATATAAGTATAAATAATGGCCAATTTGAATAATAATTAAATTGTAAATAAATTAGGACAGTCTTACCTCCTCAGAGGAAAACAGCGCAGGTCATCTCTCCTGGACCTCAGATACCATAGGCTGACACTCCACGACCTCTCTCCACCTGAGAGAAAATGTTGTAATAATGAAACATTTCAATATAATGTAGAAAAAAAAACGAGAAAAAAAAGTTACGGATCGGACTCCCCGATCCTTACTGCGCATGTGCAAAGTCAGACCGTACAGATCGCGTCTACCCGTGGAATTGTACATAAAATCAATACTCCACCAACAAAAAGGCTCTCAAAACAATACAATACTTTCCACAGCTTTGAAGGATGGGTCAGGTGTATCCTTCGTGGCCCACCCTATGCCAGAATTCATAGCGCGGCCCAGCCGATTCTAGTTTCAAACAATGGCGGCAGCCACTTAGTTTTAATATTACTCTTATTACTCTTTCTGGGTCACAAAATAAACTTTTAAGATATTTTCAGGCGATAATGTAGCTGTGTAAATGTCAAATATCTGCTCAGTTTATTAAGACAACACATTTTTGCAAAAATGCTTCTACGTTTTCGGAGACGTCTGCTACCACCAGCTTCGATAGCTAGCTGGGGATTCAAGGCTCGCTAGAGCAGTGAGAACAGCGAAATCCTGGCATATCATTTTCAACCCCCCGTGCGGTCCTTCGCTAGCTTAAACATGATATATAAGTCCCTTAGATGACTTAAATTTTTTATTTGTTTGTTTTTTTTTCAGTGCTTTACTCGTTCCACCCTCCTGGGTCCTCAGGAGGATGCAGCCTAGCGCTTGTAGAAAATCCTAATAACAGATGTCCTTAGCTTACCTGCTAGTGCAGGGGTCGGCAACCCGCGGCTCCGGAGCCGCATGCGGCTCTTTAGTCCTTATTTTGCGGCTCCGGGTGGTTTGGGAAAATAGAAGAAGTATTTAGCTGAAGTGCATTTTATTTGTGTTTAGTTCTTTTTTTTTAACTTGTAGTTCTAAATTGGAAGATTATTGTGATTTTGAAATATAAAAATAAAATGATATCTTATTATTTTTTCATCGCTCAAAATAAGCGTCACACTCGCGGAAGCCGGTGTACCCGCCGAAACGCCGTGCATGTATCGAGACTTTCAACCCCAGATAGGCCGATTATGGATCTTCGGATCCACATTATGTCGGCAGCTGTTCTCCACCATGAACTATGTTAAAAAACAAACACCGCTCCCGCCTCACAGATGACAGCTTACAGTCCTGCGTAAAGATGAAAGCCCCGATTTGCAGACGCTGTGCGCCGAGGTTTGGGACCAGAAGTCTCATTGTAAACATATCACGGCAGACCCGACGATGTTTGCATGGACATGCTTTTTCAGCATCTCTTTATTGACCACTTTTCACACGCGGTTGCTGTACGCATACAGCCGGCTGTAGCTTTTCAGCTCACAGCCCGACAACACAAGAGCAGAGAGAGCACAGGCTTTTAAGGCGGAGAGGCGCGATTGCGGGTGCCGCTCAGGTGCGTCCGACTCCAATGCAGCGGCACTGCAGACCACGCCCCGCCACACACATTAACAAGGTAAAACAGATATTTAGGCAGAATTTTGCAGATATCCTTTTTTTTTAACGGCATAGTGCTTTTTTTCCAATTACTTTGTAAAAGTCAGGTCAAGGCTCCAAAAGCCACAGGCGATATAAGGGTGGCGGCTCACAACAGTTTTTGTTTGCTACATGGATCATTTTAGTTCAGCTGGGTGTCTTTCCTTTTGTTATATTTCTTTAAGAGTTTAAAAATGTGTTAATTACATAAATAAAATGTAATTTTCTCTGTAGCACTTCATGGATTACATAAGCAACACACCTTAGTTGCTCTGTAGATTCTTTTAAAAAGCAGTTAAAAACCTTTCCGTTCAAACAAGCCTTTTGTTGATCTACGTATTTTATATTCTTTACATTATTTACATTGGATCTTTTACATTGTGTATAATGTCTATTGATTGTATTGTTTATTTTAATATTTGTGTACAGCGCTTTGTGACTGCCTGTCTGTGAAAAGTGCTTAATAAATAAACTTTACTTACTTACTTTAGTTGTCCGCACAAAGCACAAAAAACAATATATACAGTGTTATCTTCATTTTAGATTTCAAAAAGTATTTGCGGCTCCCAGTGTGTTCTTTTGCGTGGAAACCGGGTCCCAAGTGGCTCTTTGGGTGTTAAAGGTTGCAGACCCCTGTGCTAGTGCAAATGGCCGGCAGCTCCCGCACCTGTCCCAAAAATGGTCAAATAATACACTCCAACTTCAGACCAGGTAAAATCCGTAATGGTCGAAAAATTTTAATTTTCATCCAACTCAGTTCAGAACAAGTTGACAAACCACTATCACACAGTCTGCTCAGGCTCGTTTGGTCTAGTTCAAACTTATTCAGACCACATGTGCCAGTCACCTACGGGGTTTCCCACTGGTTCCCAACTCAACTCAAAAAATCTACTCAAAAGTTGATAATCTTTTTTAGGCTTGCTAGAAAATCTTATTTAGGACAACAATGGAAGAAATTTGTTGGGCAGACAAGCTATTTTAGGTTGTAAA
>NW_027052181.1:0-43445 GCF_036321145.2 Pelmatolapia mariae | reverse complement strand
AACACCAATAGGGAAGGGGGTATTTTTTTGTTATCCTTTTTTCACTCGCAAAGGGAGAGTGTATGCTAGCGCTGTCTGTAGAAAACGCCGTTTTTACCGTTCTCCCCGCTGTAAACACCACTGTTTTGTTCAGAAAAAAACATCGCGTGTATTTTTTATCATAACTCTGGTTTTACGTGGCCCATCGACACAATTCAAAAACTGGTATGTAGTTTGAAGTCCGCACTTTCGACCCAAATTGAAATGGAGACTCTGACGTGCTGCATCTTGTAGCTGTGTCGTCTTAAATTGGTCATGTGATTTTGACGCGCCGGCGCGTCCAGCGGCCCCAGAGGGTTAAGACGGTTAATGTTACGGAGATTGGAAATATGCAGGCCGAGTGATGTTATTGATGTGTGAGTTAAAAAGATAGAGTACTATCAAGGATGACACCCAGACTTTTCACACATGGGGAAAGGGAGGTCGACGAGTTATTGTTATAGAAAAGCTACTAGTTCTGGATAGTGTTTGTTTAGTGCCTACCAGGAGAAGCTCAGATTTGTTACTGAGCTTGAGAAAATTGGAAGAGAACCATGAATTTTTGTTCGGCTAAACAGAGGGTGAGAGAGGACGGGGGGAGAGCAGAATCAGGTTTAGTGGACAAATAAAGCTGGGTATCATCAGAATAACAGTGACAATGAATATTGTATTGTATTTATGAAAAATGTAGAAGGTAGATAATGAAAAAGAAGAGGCCCCAGGACAGATCCCTGGTGCACGCCTGCGACCAGAGGAAAGGGCTGAGAAGTGAAGGATTTAAGTCGAATAAACTGAGTGCGATCAGACAAGTATGATTTAAACCAGGCTAGTAGGATGTGGGAGAGACTGATGGAGGCTAGCCTACTGAGGAGAATTGAATGAGAAATAGTATCAAAAGCGGCCGTCAGATCAAGAAGAATAAGAATGGAGAGTAAACCAGAGTCAGCAGCCATGAGAAGATCATTGATTATTTTTATTAGCGCAGTTTCAGTGCTATGGAAAGGGCGAAAAACCAGACTGGAACTGTTCGTACAGATTATTATTAGTTAAGTATGAGTGGAGCTGTGCGGCAACTATCTTTTCAAGAGTTTTTGATAGAAATTGTAAATTGGAGATAGGACAAAAATTATCAAGGTTATTGGTATCTGAGCATTTTTTGTTTTTCAGTATTGGGGTGATTACCGCAACTTTGAAGGGAGCAGGAATAGTTCCAGTGGTAAGTGAGGAGTAGATGATAGCAGATATGAGGGGAAGCAGAGAGGGTAGACCTCAATCCATATAGAAGTGAAAAAAGAAATCAAAATAGAAAAGACTGACTGTCAGTGTTCTCTGTCTGTGAGGTGCCCACACTTGAAAAGACCAGACTTTGAATTTCACTCAATTTTTGACCAGTTTCAGGTTCATTCAGTCAATCAGGTAGTTAGCTAGCTGTTTTGCTAGGTAGGTAGGTGAAAACCTTTAAACAAAAAAGAACATTTCATTAATCATTCAGATAAATTAAATGCATTATACAGAATACAAACAACAATATATACACTTCAGTAAAGCCATTTAACAGACAAAAGTTCAATATAATTTTTTAAACTTAAATGCAGTAACTATTTCCCAAAGCATAAACACATTTCCACAATTGAGCTTCCATAGTTCCCAAACATATAAGCAACAAATATGAGTCCAAGAGCTTACGGATAGCCCGTCTAGCTCAAAATCCTCCTCACAGTGGAAAGTGGATTGTGCTTTGTTTGCTGTCCTCTCAGTATGTCGCACCCGGGTCAAATGACTGCTGCATGCATTTTAAGGTCTACTGGGCACGCCAGCCCTTGATTGCTCTAATTCAGCTCACCTGGCGGAGTGGCGCGCACCAGGCCGCGCTTAGTTGTAGATTGCACACAAGGTCTAATCAGCGGCCACGCGCAAGTAGCAGCACAGAGCAGGTAGTGGACAGGAGGAGGAAGAGAAGAGTAACAGCCACACCTACTAGGTCAGCGCGACAATGACAGTGAGTCAACGTGTCAAAGCAAGGGATTTCCTTCGGGGATTCCCTAATTTCCTTCGGGATTAATAAAGTGTTCTGATTCTGATTCTGATTAGACAGGCTTTGACCAAAACTGTAGGAATGGGGTCTAGCTGACAAGTAGAAGATTTCGTCTTACAGATGAGATCTGAAATATCAGTGACAGAGGGAAGTTGGAAAGCAGAAAAACAGTGTGATGGGAGAGGAATTACAGAGGGAGAACTACAGGCAACTTCAGAGGCCAGGACTTGGTGTATTTTGTGGATTTTCTCAGATAAAAATAACATTAGAGAGTCGCAAAAGGAAGATGAGTAAAGGTGAACAGGGAGAGGATCTGGTGCTCTAAAAGAGGAGTTAAACAGTGAAAACAGTATCTTAGGGGAATCTTTGTTCGAACAAATAATGGTAAAGTAGTATGCAGATTTTGTTTGACTGATACATTCCTTATAATGCAAAAACATGATTATTAAACATTTCCTTGTGGGACAGAGAGACCAGTTTTCTTATAGAGACGCTCAAGCTGTCGACCTTGTGCTTTCAGACGCCTGAGTTCAGATGTAAACCAGGGTGCTGAGTGGGAAAATGATACAGATCTGTTTTTTAGTGGAGTAACAGAGTTTAAAATATTATTGAGACTGTGGTTACAATAGAAAACCAAATCCTCTAGGGTGAGCACGTTATTAAAAATGCAAACAACCAGAGAAGGCAGTAGAAAGGGTATCAGGGTTAATTTTCTCAATATTCCGGAAAGAGATGGAGCAAGGATTTTTGGTTATAGAAAGTGTCATTTTAATATTGAAAGAGAGAAGCAAATGGTCAGATTTGGTACTTCATCAGCTTTGCAGTTGGAAGGAGTAAGTCCAATAGCACAAGAACAATAGCAACAATACTATATAATAAAACATGGCAAAATAAAATTTAGACATAAGGTAAATAAGAGAGAAAAAAAAAGCATGAAAGTATAAAAGCAAGTATAAAAGCTGAGCAACGTAAAAATGGACTAAGACAGAATCAGGTGTATGCAATTTTGAATAGATGGGTTTTGAGACGTGATTTAAAAGTGGTCAGAGAGTTTGTGGTCCGGAGATCTGGTGGAAGTGCATTCCAAAGTCTTGGGGCAGAACAACTAAAGGCTCTGAGTCCTATGGTAGTCAGGCAAGCACAGATGTACTATGAAAAAATATACAAATGTGCTACGTATATACAGATGTATCGATGTGTGGTAAACAGATCTTACAGAGTGCTATTAATATATTTACAGTAGTGGAAGCGTAGTGCTCTGAATAGACTATAACAGTGAACAGTGTGCGTACTATAACAGAGACTATGCTACGTCAGTGTCCTAAACTGTGTCCTAATATATAGTATAGTATTTAATAAATATAGTATAGGAAAGCAGTGTAGTATCAGCATACTGCGTACTATCTTACAGAATTAAGTGGACTGTAGCAATATTGTGGTGTTGTTCTGAGCTTTTCGTAAACTGTAATCTAGTTAGCATAATGCATTCTTTTGGGGAAAAATATATCTAGTACCAAATCTACTATTTCTACTATCTACAGAAATGAAGCAGTGGGTAGAGCCATGACTACTCACACTGTGTTTATTGAACACAATATGGATAAAATCATGGAAAAACCCATGACTCTACAACATGAAATAAATTGATCTGGGGACCAGTGATGGACATTAGATCAACTGCGAAATTGGAATGCAGTTTTTCGCCCTAAATCCAACCCGAACAACCACTATCTGAATGCAGTCCCCCCCTTGCCAGCTGGAAGCCAAGGCCAAGGCCGAAGCAGGAACAACCCTATCCTCCTACTTCCTCAAGGTCACCTGTGTCGGCTAGGGGATTGTTGACTTTCGCTTTAAAACTGGGTGAAAGGACACTCTCTCTCGAGATGGAGTGTCCACCCTCCCCCCCAATGCTTAAACCCACCCGATGCAGTCTGTGGCCAGCGCCTCACTGCCTACCTGTCCAGGCAAGCCTTAATCTTTTCTCTACACTTTGGTTTATAAGAAACATAGGTATCTATTAACACGCTACATATTCTGTGATAATGCATACTCTGGTTGATTTGGGAGAAGCTGCAATGAACAAGGAGGTTTTATTCATATTGACAAGAATAATCTGTCTTACAAAGAGTTAAAAAAAAAGAGTCACTCAGAAATAAGCGGCAATTTTCAATAACCCTGTAAATAAATTGTAAAAGATCCAAGTGCAATTCAACAAAGGTTTTTATTCATTGTTTGTTCATTTTCAATTCATCTTTTGTGGTGTAATAGCTGTTGGTTAAGGAGCAGCTTATCGTATAGCAGCAAGAATAGCTGCAAGGAGCGTTGAATTCTGCAGAAGTGTTGGATTCTGTAGAAGAGGTAGTAGCAGGGTAAGACGATTTAGGGTCCCAATAGACTGCAAGAGAATCAGTAATATATATTATTACATGTGATAATGCATTCTCTGGTGAATAACTTCTTAGAGATATGTAAATATTAGAGGGCAAAGTGTGTCTAATGTTCAAACCTAGAAAGACAAACATGAGACTCACCCCCTCCCCAGATGAAGAACGTGCATCACGCTCGTGTGCTGAGTCATTCTGTTTAAAAACAAACATACAAATGTGTTGTTTGGATATGACAGTACAGGAACACTGATACAGTCTCTGGTTACACAGTTACACACACAGTGCAAGATTTATTCATATATTACAGATAACATCACTAGTACAGTCTACAGTCATATTACACTTACAGGATTTGCCAGAGCAAGGCTCAGCAGGCATCCAAGCAGAAACACAACCTTGATCATGGTTTCAGTGATTTTACCTGTTGACAATAATTCTGATGAGATGTGGTCAAAACCATCTGCAAAATCACCATTCCACCAACATTATACTGAAAACAGAGAAGCAATAAGAGATTGATGAGAAATGTTACCGTCAGGTCTTCACAACTTCAGCAGACTGTCTCAGAGATGTGGATGATTCTGGTAATGCTGTACTGACAGTGGAGCTTTTTATACACAGTTGCAAGAGATGATTTAATCTCATTTGCGTAACTGTTGGGAAATTGGAATTCTTAGAAACCATCCTCATCTTAATATAAGAGGAAACACTATTAGGCAATATTTAAGGACACACCTGATTAAATCCTTTTGCTACAACACACTTAAATAGCAACAAGCTGCAGCAATGCTGAGTCTCCATTTCAACTCCGTTGTTGTTGAAAGTTCCGATTTCAAACTATGTGCCAGTTTTTAAATTTTTCTGATAGGCCACTAAAACCAGAGTTTTGATTAAAAACAAAAAACGGGATACTTTTTTCTGAATACTATCGTCACGTTCAGTGTGTGAAGAAACTGTAAAAAAAGGCATCTTCTAAGGACATTGAAAAAAAAATCCCAACCCTTTCCTATTGGTTGATTTGTATCCTGTCAACCAATCAAAAGATTATATGGCAACACGTGATATTTGTTTTTTTTTAGGAACCCCTGAAAATTTTGGAGGTGACGGCAGTGAAAGAGAGAAAGAAATTACCAGAGAGATTAAAAGAGCGATAACAATAGCGAGCGGATTCCATAAACCAGGACCTGCTCTTGATGTTCTTTTAATTGATTTTTGTCTTCTTATCTATTAGATAAACTTAATTTACCTTTGTGCTATAACAGCAACTCATTTAAAAAAAAAGAAAAAGAAAAACACTGTCAGACTGGGTGTTGTCTGTTAACTGCTTAAGCCGCTAAAGCTCCTGATTTATAATCATAGCGAGGTATTTCCATCTGTTTACCAGTTTGCAAACACTATAGGGTGGACACCTACATTACAGTGGTAATATGCATTGCTTTCTAGTTATATGAAGCAGTGTTTCCCAAACTTTTGGAGCCACGGTCCATATTTCACATTAGAAAAATCACACAGCACACCACCAAACAAAAATGTCACAAAAAGCATATTGATAATTTTCCCTGGAGCACCCGTAGCGGAAAGTATTCGGTTCGTCCCTAGTTCGTCACTAGTCATGTTATGGCCTTCATCTTTGTCAGAATTTTCTCCAGGACCCAGGTCAGATTGACTACTTTTTCTTTTCAAATATTCATCTATTGCTATGTAATTGTAATTTCTTCTCCCTGTCCCTTCTGTTTTACTGGGAGTTGACAGCCTATTTAATTAGAGCAGGTAGTTGTACTGCCCTCTAGTGGAAGAGAAAGTAATTGTTCTGCCTGTTACTCATGCCCATTGCTTAGAGTACTAATCAGGTGGAACCAGATAATCTTCCAGGGCACACCTGATCATTTCTCCAGTGGTTGGCAAACACTGATATTGTCAAGGGAAACGGGGTGAGCCATGTAGAGGAATAAATGAGGACCCAAAAACAGGCATTCGCTGAGATGTGAAGGAGGTTCATTGCAAAATAAAACACAAGGAGAGAATGGCAAAATGGAACTAAACATAAACTAAACTGGGAGAAACTAAACTACAAAACAGCAAAGCAGAACATGAAGGAAGGTGGGCGAAGGGACACACGGTAGATACACCGACGGACCAGCGATCAGCACACAAGTAGACACGACTTAAATACACACTGAAGAACACAGGGAGAGTACACACATGTGGGGAACACAGCTGGACCTGATGAGCCTGATGAGACAGGGGGAAGCAAAACTGAATACATTGATGTAAAACATGGACCTTCAAAGTAAAACAGGAAACAAGAAACAGTTCACAAAGGACGCAGACTTGACACTAAACTAAAGCTACACTAAACACGAGGGCACAAGACACAAACCCTAAGAACAAAACCCTAAACCAGAATAAACTGAAACATAGAATTATAGTATTCAAAACAGGATAACTAAAGAATCATGTTGGCGACTGTCAAACCTTTGAGTCGCTGAGCAGCTGAATAGGGGAATAATGTTGACGTGCCCTCTCTTTAAAACGTAAGTCAAAGTTCCAGTTTAAAAACTCCTTTATTTGTTATTCAAATCCTTAAATTCCATAGAAAAAACAGTGATCAAAACAGCGAAAGTCGACTTCCCCCATCACCCACTCATTCACAGAAATTCCCTTGGGCCGCGAACAGTTGATATAGCAATCACTACTACTATTACCGACACCACGTGACCCAAAGCTACGCCTATCCACAACATTCCGGCCCCTAATTATTACATCCTTACAGTAATAATTACACATTGACACCATAACTCAAGACATACACTACATCACATCACAGGCACCCAGTGAAACAGCATAACATAGTCAAAAGTCCACCAAAGTCATTTTCTCCTTTCTTCTCTTCTGTCTGCACATGGTCAGTCATTCATAGGCCAGAGGTTACCAGCACTTAGCCTAAATATAGTCAGTCTGTGATGTACATCTCATAACGTTAAAATCAATTCAAAGTTAGTTATGTCACGCTGTGTCAAAATGTCATCGTCATGGGTCAGAGGCCTCCTGAAGAAGGCATATCTTTGTGATGGATCTGCACTCATGGCTGGTTGGGGTCTTAATCCAGACCTGACATACAAGCCCCCTTTTGTCTGGCACAGCTCCTCTGACTCTGCCAATGATCCACAAACCGTGTGGTTCAGAGACATCCACTATGAGAACCACATCTCCAGGAACAAAGCTGCGTTTAATCCTTCCCCATTTCTGGCGCTGCTGAAGTTGTGGCGAGTATTCTTTAGTTCATCTTTTCCAAAACAGGTCAGATATATATTGGACTTGTCTCCATCGTTTACATGCGTAGACATCATCTTTCTGGAACTGACCAGGTGGTAAACACGGGTTGGATTTGAGAAGGAGGTGGTGGTTTGGTGTCAAGGCTTCTAAATCACATGGATCGGTGGATTCCAGCGTAATTGGTCTACTGTTGAGGATTGACTCCACTTCACAAAGAGCAGTTTGGAGCCTTTCTTTGTCCAAATGCTGTGTTTGCACAGTGGAATTAAGGACCTTTCTGACAGAACAAATCAACCGCTCCCATGCTCCACCATGATGCAATCCAGTTGGAGGATTAAAGATCCATTTCACTTTCATTCAAAGATAGTGCATCAGAGATCTTTTCCTGATTCCACTCTTCCATAGCTTGTCTCAGCTCGCGCTCTGCGCCTACAAAGTTGGTCCCATTGTCAGAGCCCAGTTCTTGTACCTGCCCATATGGAAAAGATATATATAAATCTTACAAAGTTTGTATCTGTCTTGTGTGAAACTTATATGAAAAGCATACAAGAGTGAAAACAGATATAAGATCCCTTGAAAAATTATATAAATGAAACTTGTATGTTTTGGATACTTACTAAAACAATATATGAAAGTATTGAGAAAGTGGCCACTTTCATATAAGCCTTATATGATTCACTATATGAAGTAAGCCAAATCTTATGCAAGTCTTTTATAATTTTTTCTATTTCTTTTCCATATGGGTGACCTCGTCTTGCAATGAAACGTCGTAGGGTGTTAATGAAAGAGTCAGTGTCAACAGATGAGGCAACCTCAATATGTACTGCTCTAATCACCAAACAAGTAAAAATAACACCATACCACTTCACAAGACTTCTCCCACGCTTCACTTCAAATGGACCAAAATAGTCCACTACAACAAAGCTAAATGGGGGTTTCTCAGGGGTCACTCTGCTTTCAGGCAAGTCAGCCATATGCTGCTGGCCTGCAGCTCCATGAAACCTTCTACAGGTCACACACCTCGACATAATGTTTCGAATCAAAGTACCAGCACCAGGAATCCAGTATTTTTGATGCAGCTTCGACAGTATGTGGTTCCTTCCACCATGACCCACCTCTTTATGAATATGCTGTAGAATGAGATTAGAAATGTGAAGCTCTTTAGCGATTATGACAGGATGCTTGGAATCTTCTGACATGACAGCCCTACTGAGACGTCCGCCAACCCGCAGCACATCATCCTCCAGAACAGGATACAACTTATATATGTGGCTGCTTTGTTTCACAGACTCTCCCCTTTGGAGACAGGAAATTTCTTCAGCATATCTCTTCCTGTGACAGAACTTGATTACTTGCATTTCAGCATCCTCAATCTCTCCAAATGAAAGAAAGCCATGCCAGAACTCAACCTTATGTTAAGCACCTTCAGACTGAATTGTATCAGATGCAGACTGGAAATGTATCTTCCTACGATGCAATAGCAATGTCTTGAACTTCAAAATCCAACCCATCACCCTGATGAGACGAGTCCAGGATGAGGCACGATGGATTAAAAGGGTCAGAGGATGATCATCATGTGCTTGTGAGACATCGATAGCAGCAGACACCTTGTCTTCAGGATCTTCATGTTCTTGCAAGTTCTCTGGATTCACAGGCCAATTGTCCTCTGGCTGTGTAAGAAATGCACGACCAGATATCCATTCAGTGTCGCATAGAAAGGTCTCTGCCTTCATACCTCTGGAGGCGAGGGCTGCAGGGTTATGTGTGGTGTTCACATACCTCCATTGGGAGGCACCTTGAGGATTTCTGACACTCTGTTCGCCACAAAAACACAGAACCTGGAAGTCTCATTGTTTATATATTTCAACACTGCCGTGCTGTACGTCCAAAACACAGTTTAGGAGAGGTAGTCTCAACTCCCTCCTCCACATTCTATCCATGCGAACTGCTACCACTGCTGCTGTCAATTCCGTGCGAGGGATTGTGACTGGTTTTAAAGGTGCCACCCTGGAATTTTCCATTATGAAGGAACTGTGTGTCTGTGAGCGACTTTTGTGCAGCAACAGGTAGGTAACAACGCCATAGCCCTTCCCACTCGCATCTGCAAAGTGGTGCAACTGAGAAGTGGTCGTCTATCCAAAATCAGGAGGTTTTAAACATTGTCTGATGCTGATGTTGTCCAACAGATGCAATTCTTTTACCCAGCTTTTCCATTCTTGAGCAACTGCTGATGGTATAGCATCATCCCATCCTATCCCCCTCTGGCACAGATCTTGAAGGTTCCTCTTGGCTGTGAAGATAACAGGAGCAAGGAACCCCAGAGGGTCATAGAAGGAGCTTACTGTGGATAGGATCCCTCTCCGAGTCAATGGCCTGTTTGGGATGGATATGCAGAACTTAAATGCATCTGACTGTAGGCACCACCTCACTCCCAATGCTCGCTCAACAGGTAAAAGATCACAATCCAGGTCTACGTCCTTAACTTCATTTGCTCTTTCCTCCTCAGGTATAACTGCCAGAACGCTGCGGCTATTACATATCCTCTTTGTTAAGTGGAAGCCACCCCTGGCACAAATGTCTCCGAGGTCCAAATAAAGATTGATGGCTTCTTCTTCAGAGCCTATTGAAGCAAGGCAGTCATCCACATAAAAACTATACAGAATGATGTCAATCACCTGCTGGCTGAAGTATGCTTTGTTGTTCTCTGCGCATTTCCACAGGGCATAGTTAGCACAGATTGGAGAGGACGTTGCCCCAAACAACTGAACACCCATCCTGTACTCTTGCATGCTCTGATTGAAGTCACAACTGGGCAACCGGAGAATTCTCAATAGGTCAGCATCTTCCTCTGGCACATGCACCTGGTGAAACACAGCCTCGATGTCAGACATCAAAACAATAGGCTCTTTTCGGAACCTCCTCAGTATGCCAACCAAACTATTTGTTAAGTCAGGACCACTCAGGAGCTGCGCATTAAGAGAGACACCCTGGAATAATGCTGCACAGTCGAAGACGACCCGCATCTTCCCCTTGGTAGGATGGTAAACCCCGTGGTGAGGGATCACTCCGCTCTAATTCTGCGACTGGCACTCTCTTCGCGTATCCTCTAGATATGAGATCTCGCATGAAGACAGTGTAGTCTTTGTGAAAGTCTTTATCTCTGATGAACCTTTTCTTCAAACCTTGCTCAGCAATTGCATGGTTATCAGGCATTCTTATGTCTCAGTCTTTCAATGGCAGGGCAATGCTGTAGTGCCCATCCCGCAAGGTCACTGTCTTGCCGGCCAACTCCAGGAACTTTAAATCCTCCTTTGACAGCCCCATCTGCTCATCATGGCTGCTCTCAGGAAAGTCCATCTTGACCTGCTGTTTCCATAGCTTGTCCAGTTTGAAAGCAGAAACTCTGTTAGCAGTAACTTTTGCCAAACATTCTGGCCTTCCACAGCATTCTCAATTAAGTGGCCCATTCACTGTCCAGCCAAGCACAGTCTTAACCCCATGGGGTCAACGGAAGCGCCGGCACGTCAAAATCACATGACCCATTTAAGACGACACAGCAACAAGATGCAGCAACCCAGAATCTCCATTTCAACTTGGGTCGAAATTGCGGACTTCCAATTATATACCAGTCAGTGTTGGGTAAGTTACTTTAAAAAAGTAATTAATTACTAATTACTTAGTCAATATTGTATTTAAAATACTTATCTAATTACTGTGTCAGAAAAGTAACTTAATTACTCAATAAGTAATTTAACTAAATACTTCTTAAAAATCCCTATAAACTTTGAGTGGACAAACAATAGAAATTAAACTCTTTAAATAATAAATATTTTTTTTAAAGACGGAGACGCTACCCCATATGGAAAAGATATATATTAATCTTATAAAGTTTGTATCTGTCTTGTGTGAAACTTGTATGAAAAGCATACAAGAGTGAAAACAGATATAAGATCCCTTGAAAAATTATATAAATGAAACTTGTATGTTTTGGATACTTACTAAAACAATATATGAAAGTAATGAGAAAGTGGCCACTTTCATGGGTAAATCATATAAGTTTTTACTATTTCTTTTCCATATGGGACAGTACGCAGCGGTAGCATCTATTCCACAATGTAGCCTGCAATCATTATTTTAAGCTCACCTTCAGACGCTTTCTGTGCTGCTGAAGTAAAATCAAGTTTTGCCTACTTAGCAGGAGTTGCCGCGGTGTTATCCATGGATGATGAACAAGGATCACTCAGAAGTGTTCGTCTATGCTCTCGTGTCAGGCGCTTCAGTAGATTACTTGCGCTATTAACAGCAGCCGATAGTTTTTTCTCCCCAGGACATGTTACTGTAATGTTCTTGTCTGCTTGTTTCAGAAAAGTGAAGAGACAGGAATATGTCCACTTCATAAAACAGCCACTCGCTTCAGCCGAGTCCGACATCTTCCGCTTTAGAATACGACTATGCAGCAAACTGGCGCAAAATGACGTGCAGCTGCACTACAGCGATGTTAAAGCGGCAAAGTTTACTTCTATGTTTAGAAGATAAATTATTGAAATTAAATAATGATATTCAGCGAGTTTAATTATTTTACAATTTAACACAAGTACATTGTAAGTAACTGTAATTAAAATACCTAAAAATGAACAGTAATTAGTTACTCTACTTTTTCAGTGGAAAAGTAATTTAATTACAGTAACGCGTTACTTAGTAACGCATTACACCCAACACTGATACCAGTTTTTAAATTGTGCCGATAGGCCACTTAAAACCAGAGTTATGATAAAAAATACATGCAATGTTTTTTTCTGAACAGTGTTGTTTACAGCGGGAAGAAATGGTAAAAACGGCGTTTTCTAAGGACAGCGCTAGCAAACACTCTCTGCTAGCCAGTGAAAAAAGAAAAAGAAGAAACACCCCTTCCCTATAAAGTTTACCATGTCAGCCAATCAAAAAAATGATATGGCAACATGTGGCATTTAGTTGTTTAGGAAGAGGGTGCAGTTTTAGGAGTGACAAAAGAAAGAGAGAGAGAGCGAGTTTTCACAAGTGAGACATTAGTGACATTTAGCGTGTTTGCAGGCTATAGTTAGTGGCATTGAAAGGCTGCTTCAACAGAACTTACGCCACATTCACCCATATTAACTTTCCTAGCTAACATTCACACTTGGGCCAAGTATTTTGCATGCAGACTGGGGAAGCCAGGGATTCAACCACTAACCTTCCTAATAAGTAGATGACCTGTGCTGCCTCCTAAGCTACAGCCACCCCTTTTTCAGTCTGTTTTTGCACTGTGACGCATTAATCAGCTGAGCAAGAGTAGAGAGTAAGACATTTTTCATTGAAAATGGTCTGCTTTCTGAAAATAATTCAGAATTTCAAAAGATTTTTGTTTTTCTGTTAAGCCACAACACTGACCTATGAATCGTGCAAACTTTTTTAAACTCTCTATAAGACCAAGTCATTCAAAAATAAGTGGAGATTTTCAATAATCTGTGTGAATAAATTATGAAAAACAACAATGCCATTCAACATAGGTTTTTATTCATTGTTGGTTCATTTTCAATTCATTCTTTGTAACAGTAGTAGCTGCTGGTGAAGGAGCAGCTTATCGTATAGTGGCAAGAAGCGCTGCAAGGAGCGTTGGATTCTGCAGAAGTGTTGGATTCTGTAGAAGAGCTGTTAGCAGGGCAAGAGAACTCGTGGTAGTCCCAGTAGTCTGCAAGAAAATAAGTAATAAATATTATTACATGGGATAATGCATTCTCTGTTAAATGGCTTTCTGTGGATATGATAATATCAGAGAGTCCAGTGTGTCTAATGTTCAAACGTAGAAAAACAAACATGAGACTCACCCCCTTCTCAGAAGAACGTGCATCACGCTCATGTGCAGAGTCAATCTGTTTAAAGAACAATCATGCAAATGCGTTGTTTGGATATAATAGAATAGGAACACTGATACAGTCTCTGGTGACACGATTACACACACAGTACAAGATATATTCATATATTACAGATGACATCACTAGTACATTCTACAGTCATATTACACTTACAGGATTTGCCAGAGCAAGGCTCAGCAGGCATCCAAGCAGAAGCACAACCTTGATCATGGTTTCAGTGATTTTACCTGTTAACAATAACTCAGATGAGAATGTGATCTAAACCATCTGCAAAATCACTATCCCATCAACATTATACTGAAAACACAAAAACAAAGTTTGATGAGAAATGTTACCGTCAGGTCTTCACAACTTCAGCAGACTGTCTCAGAGATGTGGATGATTCTGGTAATGCTGTACTGACAGCGGAGCTTTTTATACACAGTTGCAAGTGATGGTTTAACCTCATTTGCGCAACTGTTGGGAAATTGGAATTCTTAGAAACCATCCTCATCTTAATATAAGAGGAAACACTATTAGGCAATATTTAAGGACACACCTGATTAAATCCTTTTGCTACAACACACTTAAATAGCAACAAGCTGCAGCAATGCTGAGTCTCCATTTCAACTCCGTTGTTGTTGAAAGTTCCGATTTCAAACTATGTGCCAGTTTTTAAATTTTTCTGATAGGCCACTAAAACCAGAGTTTTGATTAAAAACAAAAAACGGGATACTTTTTTCTGAATACTATCGTCACGTTCAGTGTGTGAAGAAACTGTAAAAAAAGGCATCTTCTAAGGACATTGAAAAAAAATCCCAACCCTTTCCTATTGGTTGATTTGTATCCTGTCAACCAATCAAAAGATTATATGGCAACACGTGATATTTGTTTTTTTAGGAACCCCTGAAAATTTTGGAGGTGACGGCAGTGAAAGAGAGAAAGAAATTACCAGAGAGATTAAAAGAGCGATAACAATAGCGAGCGGATTCCATAAACCAGGACCTGCTCTTGATGTTCTTTTAATTGATTTTTGTCTTCTTATCTATTAGATAAACTTAATTTACCTTTGTGCTATAACAGCAACTCATTTAAAAAAAAAAAAAAAAAACACTGTCAGACTGGGTGTTGTCTGTTAACTGCTTAAGCCGCTAAAGCTCCTGATTTGTAATCATAGCAAGGTATTTCCATCTGTTTACCAGTTTGCAAACACTATAGGGTGGACACCTACATTACAGTGGTAATATGCATTGCTTTCTAGTTATATGAAGCAGTGTTTCCCAAACTTTTGGAGCCACGGTCCATATTTCACATTAGAAAAATCACACAGCACACCACCAAACAAAAATGTCACAAAAAGCATATTGATAATTTTCCCTGGAGCACCCGTAGCGTAAAGTATTCGGTTCGTCCTTAGTTCGTCACTAGTCATGTTATGGCCTTCATCTTTGTCAGAATTTTCTCCAGGACCCAGGTCAGATTGACTACTTTTTCTTTTCAAATATTCATCTATTGCTATGTAATTGTAATTTCTTCTCCCTGTCCTTCTGTTTTACTGGGAGTTGACAGCCTATTTAATTAGAGCAGGTAGTTGTACTGCCCTCTAGTGGAAGAGAAAGTAATTGTTCTGCCTGTTACTCATGCCCATTGCTTAGAGTACTAATCAGGTGGAACCAGATAATCTTCCAGGGCACACCTGATCATTTCTCCAGTGGTTGGCAAACACTGATATTGTCAAGGGAAACGGGGTGAGCCATGTAGAGGAATAAATGAGGACCCAAGAACAGGCATTCGCTGAGATGTGAAGGAAGTTCATTGCAAAATAAAACACAAGGAGAGAATGGCAAAATGGAACTAAACATAAACTAAACTGGGAGAAACTAAACTACAAAACAGCAAAGCAGAACATGAAGGAAGGTGGGCGAAGGGACACACGGTAGATACACCGACAGACCAGCGATCAGCACACAAGTAGACACGACTTAAATACACACTGAAGAACACAGGGAGAGTACACACATGTGGGGAACACAGCTGGACCTGATGAGCCTGATGAGACAGGGGGAAGCAAAACTGAATACATTTATGTAAGACATGGACCTTCAAAGTAAAACAGGAAACAAGAAACAGTTCACAAAGACGCAGACTTGACACTAAACAAACCTCCAGGTTCATTATGACATCTATAAAGAGAAACTTCACAATTATAATTTACAACTGAGGAGTGCAAGGAGGACCTACTTCTCTGACATCATCACCAAAAACAGTCATAATGCTCGGGTCTTATTTTCTACAGTTGACTGGCTAACAAACCCTCCTGTGTCAGTGGCAGCTGAACTTTATTCAACCATGGCCTGCAATGACTTTGCCAAATTCTTCACAGAAAAAATCCAAAAGATTAGACAAGCAATTGGTACATCAACAGCAGATCCAGGACATGTACTGTGTCCACCAAAAAACTGTTTAAACACCATCAAACAGTTTCACCCTATTAACAGCAAAGACCTGGAGGACATCTTAGGTCAACTGAACTCCTCCTCTTGCTGTTTAGATGTCCTGCCAACAAGTTTTTTCAAAAAGGTCTCAAAGACTTTGGAGTCAGACCTGTTACAGATCGTAAACTTTTCTTTAATATCAGGTGTGTTTCCAGAACCACTAAAAACTGCTGTAATAAAACCTATACTGAAAAAGGACAATCTTGACAAGACACAAATGAATAACTACAGGCCGATCTCAAATCTCCCATTTTTAAGTAAGATCATTGAAAAAGCAGTTTCTCAACAGCTCAATTACTTCTTAACACAGAATAACTGCTATGATGCCTTCCAGTCAGGTTTTAGACAGAACCACAGGACTGAAACCGCTCTGATCAAAGTGTTTAATGACATATGTCTGAATACAGACAGTGGAAAAATGTCAGTCTTAGTTTTACTGGATCTCAGTGCAGCATTTGATACAGTTGACCACAACATATTACTCAAACGACTGGAGAACTGGGCAGGTCTTTCAGGAACTGTACTAAACTGGTTCAAAACATACTTAGAAAACAGGAAATACTTTGTATCAATAGGTAACTTCACTTCTGAGCAGACAAGTATCACATGTGGAGTTCCCCAAGGTTCCATCTTGGGACCCCTTCTGTTTAACATTTACATGCTCCCACTGGCACAGATTATAAAGAACAACAAAATAAACTATCATAGCTACGCAGATGACACACAAATATATATCACAATGTCACCAGGAGACCGAGGCCCTGTACAGGCTCTTGGTAAATGCATTGAGGAAATTAATGACTGATTGTGCCACAATTTTCTCCAGCTAAACAAAAACAAAACTGAAGTAATAGTCTTTGGTGCCAAAGAAAAACGATTACAGGTCACCAGAGAACTTCAATCTATACACCTAAAAACCACAAACCAGGCGCGAAATTTGGGTGTAGTGATGGATGCAGACCTAAACTTAGAAAAACACATTAAGACAATAACAAAATCAGCTTACTATCACCTCAAGAATATTTCAAGGATAAAAGATCTGATGTCTCAACAGGACCTCGAAAAACTAGTCCATGTATTCATCTTTAGCAGGCTTGATTACTGTAACAGCATCTTTACAGGTCTACCTAAAAAATCAGTCAGACAACTACAGCTCATTCAGAACTCTGCTGCTAGAGTCCTCACTAAGACCAAAAAAGTGGACCACATCAGTCCAGCTCTGAGGTCTTTACACTGGCTGCCTGTCCGTCAGAGGATAGACTTCTGATGCTGGTCTATAAAGCTCTGAATGGTTTAGGACCAAAATACATCAGTGACCTCCTGACCCAGTATGAACCTTCCAGATCCCTCAGGTCATCTGGATCCGGTTTTTTATCAGTTCCCAGAGTCAGAACCAGACACAGAGAAGCTGCATTCAGCTTTTATGCTCCATATATCTGGAACAAACTCCCAGAAAGCCTCAGATCAGCTGAAACACTCAGTTTATTTAAATCCAGGTTGAAGACTCACTTGTTCTCAGCTGCATTTGAATAAAACACCAAATCCACACTTTTAAGTTTAAATTTCAAAACTTACATTTTAACTACTGACTTTATCTACTGTTCTGATTTTATCTACTGTTTTGATTTTTGATCTTAAATACTGTTTTGTTTGTTTGTTTGTTTGCTTGTCTTAATCAATTTTAAATCATGCTTTTTATTTGTTTTTGCTTTTAATGTCTCTGTAAAGCACTTTGAATCACCTTGTTGTTGAATTGTGCTATATAAATAAACTTGCCTTGCCTAAACTAAAGCTACACTAAACACGAGGGCACAAGACACAAACCCTAAGAACAAAACCCTAAACCAGAATAAACTGAAACATAGAATTATAGTATTCAAAACAGGATAACTAAACAATCAGAACATAGACCATAATAAAGTTTCATCAAATCTAATCTGATACATGTAAATACCAAAATACAAGAAACTGAAAATGCTGGATCAAATGACCCAGGACTGTGACAGATATAAAAATTAATGTTTACATTGAAGTATTGGACAAGTCTATTGACCTGTATTATTTCATCAAGAACATCCAGAACACCACTACAACAGCCTCCTTCTCTCTGAGGCAGGTAATTAAATCTTTACACTCAGTGTTTCTCGTGTAAGGATTGTGAAAGATAATTGTTTCTTTGATTTGATGTATTTGTCATTTTAGTATATCTTATTATCTTTAATGTATTTATTATCTTTTTTTCAACAGGTATAATAACTGAAACCATGCTGAAGGTATTTCTGCTTGGATGCTTCCTGCACTGAACATTCAATATGTCACTACAACAACCTCCTTCTCTCTGAGACTGTCACAGTCCTGGGTCGGTGACCCAGTGTTTTGTATCTGTTTAATTTGTGTTTCTTGACAATTTGTTATTCATGGCTTTCACTGTTAGTGTTTTGGTTTCTGTCCTAGTATTTCTAGCTCCCTAGTTCAGTAGTATTTCTTGAGTTCTAGTTCTTAGGTTTTGTTATTTGGCTTCCCTGTGTTCTGTGTTGTCTACTCTGTGCCTTCCCATCCCACGTTTCACGTTCCTGTGTTCTCTGTCTCCCCGGTCTCTTTGTTAAGTTTACGTATCTTGGATTCAGTCGCTATGTTTCCTGTTTTACTTTGAAGGTCTGTGTCTTATGTCATTGTATTCAGTTTTCCTTCCTCCCTGTCTCGTCATGTTAATTAGGTTCAGCCATATCTCCTTCCTGTGTTACCTCTGCATGTCTTTCCGCATGTCTCTCTACAGATGACCAACAACAACAACTTCTCCCTGCAGCAGCTTCTCTCTGCTTTCCTACAAGCACTTGCTACAACTACTACAACAGCTGCACCCACTATAACTCCCTGAAATCATAAAGGAAACTAAAAAAAACAAAGAGTAGTTTTTAGCCAGCATTTCATGTATGACGCCAGCACAATGTTGCTTGTTTTGCTTTACTTTTTCTCTTTTCTAAATTGAATCTTGACTTTTGACTTTCTGATCACTGTTGTGTTTAGTAGCTGCCAAATAAAGTTCATCAGTGAAAATCAGTTAGACTCAAAATGTGTTTTTTTTTTGTTTGTTTTTCACAAACACCATTGTATTGTATGGTTAGGCAATAGTTTTTGTACACAGATTTTGCCATTTTTTTCTCTGTACATAATCACAGGGAATTATAAATCAAACAACTGAGATAATATTGCAGAATTACAGATGTTCACCTTTAATGTGGGTGGGTCTTTACAAAAATATGGAATCAACTGTTTAAGTATTACAAACATCTGTATCTTTAGTGCCCAATTTTCAGCAGTTCAGTAGTAATTGGATGGCCTGACATCATTTTATATACATTTTATACACAAACATCACTTTTTATGACTGAAATACTTAAATCTATACACTATGAACATCACGAATACATCACGAATACACCATTCTTCAGTTTTGTCTTTAATAGCTGCTGTATTGCTTTGGTAAGTGGACTGATTCTTATATAGTGCATTTCTACTCTCCCTGCTTTATACAACATGCCACATTCACCCATATTAACTTTCCTAGCTAACATTCACACATGTTCATACTCCAATGGATGCATCAGAGTAACTTGGGGTTACTAACTTGGGCCAAGTATTTTGCATGCAGACTGGGGAAGCCAGGGATTCAACCACTAACCTTCCTAATCAGTAGATGATCTGTGCTGCCTCCTAAGCTACAGCCACCCCTTTTTCAGTCTGTTTTTGCACTGTGACGCATTAATCAACTGAGCAAGAGTAGAGAGTAAGACATTTTTCATTGAAAATGGTCTGCTTTCTGAAAATAATTCAGAATTTCAAAAGATTTTTGTTTTTCTGTTAAGCCACAACACTGACCTATGAATCGTGCAAACTTTTTTAAACTCTCTATAAGACCAAGTCATTCAAAAATAAGTGGAGATTTTCAATAATCTGTGTGAATAAATTATGAAAAACAACAATGCCATTCAACATAGGTTTTTATTCATTGTTGGTTCATTTTCAATTCATTCTTTGTAACAGTAGTAGCTGCTGGTGAAGGAGCAGCTTATCGTATAGTGGCAAGAAGCGCTGCAAGGAGCGTTGGATTCTGCAGAAGTGTTGGATTCTGTAGAAGAGCTGTTAGCAGGGCAAGAGAACTCGTGGTAGTCCCAGTAGTCTGCAAGAAAATAAGTAATAAATATTATTACATGGGATAATGCATTCTCTGTTAAATGGCTTTCTGTGGATATGATAATATCAGAGAGTCCAGCGTGTCTAATGTTCAAACGTAGAAAAACAAACATGAGACTCACCCCCTTCTCAGAAGAACGTGCATCACGCTCATGTGCAGAGTCAATCTGTTTAAAGAACAATCATGCAAATGCGTTGTTTGGATATAATAGAACAGGAACACTGATACAGTCTCTGGTGATACGATTACACACACAGTACAAGATATAGTGTACATTATATATTAAAACATTAATACAGCCTACAGTCATATTACACTTACAGGATTTGCCAGAGCAAGGCTCAGCAGGCATCCAAGCAGAAACACAACCTTGATCATGGTTTCAGTGATTTTACCTGTTAACAATAACTCAGATGAGAATGTGATCTAAACCATCTGCAAAATCACTATCCCATCAACATTATACTGAAAACACAAAAACAAAGTTTGATGAGAAATGTTACCGTCAGGTCTTCACAACTTCAGCAGACTGTCTCAGAGATGTGGATGATTGTGGTAATGCTGTACTGGCAGTGGAGTTTTTTATACACAGTTGCAAGTGATGATTTAATCTCATTTGCGTAACTGTTGGGAAATTGTAATTCTTAGTAAACATCCAAATCTTAATAAGGAGAAACACCATTGGGTAATAATCAGGGACACACCTGAATTACACCTAACTCATAGCAGGTATGATTTCTGTCAGAAATTATATACCATGGTTGGTTTTGTCTAACATTCAAAGGTGAAACTGTGGTGTACATTGTCCTTACTTGATGTCAATTTTTGTCTGAGATACTTAAAACTAAAGGGTTAAGTACCAGTCTTCCAGTCAGCATTCAGTGATATTTTCTTTTGTCCTAGAGGTCTTGAATGTGAAGAAATGTTGTATTTCATAGAATAATACTGGGGATTTGTGGTCTGTTGTGTATGCAAGAGCTAATCTTGTTGCTGCACCACAGTGATATGAGAAACTAAAATACAAAACTAAAATATGTTTGTGAATGTTCCTTAAAGTACAACTGTCTACACGTAAAAATATATGAAGAATGGTCACTATGTCCTCTCTATCTTTATATCTTCTATATAATAATGCTTTGTGTATTACCACTGCAGTTTCAATTAAAAGAATTTGTAAAAATGCAAGTATCCATGACCATTTTTAGTTATCTTCTAACATCCAGGGATCCTCATGATGTGTTTCACAGTGTCTAACAAGCTTTGTAAAGTATCTTGATGCATGCTCAATCATCCTGGTAAGGAAGTCCAAAAACTGAATCTGTTCATCTTGATGTGGCGTTTAGAGTAGGAGAGCGCAGTGTTTAGAGAAAATGCTTCTCAGCTGTTCCGATGCTCGTAATACCTAAGCAATCACTAAGGACTTTCACTTGAAAAAAAGTAGTTGTCCTACTCTCCTGTCTTGCCTGGGGCATTCTTTAATGAAAATCAATGGAGTTTGAGGACATGAACTAATAACTTTCTCCTTCAGGATTTTATGGTAGAGAGAAAAGAAGTCACTACCACTGTCACAGTTTTATCACTGTCACTGTTTTACTTTTGCACCAAAGGGACTGGCCTAATGCCTCAAACCTCTCAAAAAGGTCAACTTTTGTCTCATCAGTCCAAAGAAGATTTTACCAAAAGTTAGACGCAACTAGTCCGATACAACTTTATGAAGCTCACTTCTGTGTGATGACAGCGATACTGCGGTGGGTTGTTGAAGATATCCTGAACTTTTGTCTTTGTAACTGCTGCTGATTTTAGCTGTTAACTGATGTTAGCCAGCATTAGTGAAACTTTCTCTGAAGTTGATGTAACAGTGTTGGACTCAGCCTCTTGACAAATAAACTCTCATACAATGTGAGAATGTAATGAAACTGTTTATCAGTGGGAAAGTGTGATATATGTAGTGTGATAGGGCATTCGAACCTAATCCTAGCAAAATGTTAGCTTATGACCTGGCTGTTTTTGTTGTTTAGTCAGCTCTTTTTTGGTGTGGTATAGCTCTAATTTCAAAATCACAAGCAAGGACCCACCTTTCCTGTTCTTTAATTAATAATGGATTGCATTTATATAGCGCTTTTCAAGACCCTCAAAGCACTTTACAATTCCACTATTCATTCACACACTGGTGGAGGCAAGCTACAGTTGTAGCCACAGCTGCCCTGGGGCAGACTGACAGAAGCGAGGCTGCCATATCGTGCCATCAGCCCCTCTGACCATCACCAGCAGGTGAAGTGTCTTGCCCAAGGACACAGCAACCAAGACAGACAGAGCTGGGGATCGAACCGGCAACCTTCCGGTTACAAGATGAGCTTCCCAACCCTTTCGCCTCCACATTCAAATCATAGATGAACTGTAAAAGCTTTGGGGGGGTTTTCTCTCTACAGATCACCAACAACAACAATATCTCCCTGCAGCAGCTTCTCTCTGCCCTCCCACAAGCACTTGCTACAACTACTAAAACAGCTGCACCCACTATAACTCCCTGAAATCGTAAAGGAAACTAAAATTCAATGAGTGGTTTTAAGCCAGCATTGCTTTTATGATGCCAGCACAATGTTGCTTGTTTTGCATTAGTTTTTCTCTTTTCCAAATTGAATCTTGAATTTTTTTTTTATTAAATCTTTCTGCTCACTATTGTGTTAAGTCACTGCCAAATAAAGTTCATCACTGAAAATCAGACTCAAATTGTTTGTATTTATTTTTTACATACACCTTTCTATTTTTAAGCCCACAAGTTTTTGTACACAGATTTTTTTCATTTTTCTCTGTACACAATCACAGTGAATTTTCAAACAAACCATCAAGATAATGTTGAATAGCAGTCTTTAAGCTTTAGTTCAAGAGTCTTTAGAAAAATACTGCATTTACTACGTAAGAACTACAAACCTTTTGTCTGTAGACCCAGATTTTCAGCAGCTCAAAAATAGCTGGATGAATTGACATCATTTTATATACAAACATTATTTTTTTATACTTTGATGGAAATAACACAAACCATAAGCATCAAAAATACTGTTTCCTCTCTTCAGATGCTTTTTAGGCCTTTACGACAGAGTCTTCAGGTGCTGCTTCTTTGTGGGTCTCTTTTTCTTCAGTTTTGTCTTCAGTATCTGCTGTGTGGGTTTGTGTCGGGTGACTGACTTGGCCATTGATGAATATCCCATTTCTCTGTATTGAGAAAATCTTTTCAGTATGTGTTTGCACTGTGAGAGAGGAAGAAAAAAATTCTGGCATTGGCTGCTTTCTGAAATGAATTCAAAATTTCAAAAGATTTTTGTTTCAAGCCACAACACTGAACTGTAAATCATGCAAGCATGAAAATGCACCTCAATAAACGGACGAACCAGTGCTGTGTCTACTCATTACCAACAAATGTGCAAAGAACTAACGATTAAATTGTATCTATAGGCACTTTGTTACTAGCAGTCTAGCACAGATACAGTTCATTTGTTACTATTTCTTTAGTACTATACTGCTATGGTAGCCAATGTTTCAAATGCAGGTTTAACAGGTTTGTGAGTGTACACTTTATCCAAAACCTAGTGACAGTTTACTCATTTTTGCCAGTGGGTGGCTGT
This sequence comes from Pelmatolapia mariae, assembly GCF_036321145.2. NCBI lineage: Eukaryota > Metazoa > Chordata > Actinopteri > Cichliformes > Cichlidae > Pelmatolapia > Pelmatolapia mariae. Next base: position 19,546 of record NW_027052181.1, on the reverse strand, counting down.
AGCTCAGGAGGTAGAGCAGGTCACCTACTGATCGGAAGATTAGTGGTTCAATCACTGGCTCCTCCAGTCTGCATGTCAAGAGTATGAATGTAGTTAGGAAGCACTCAGTTTAGAGAAAGCGTGTGATTTGTGAATGGGGCATGTTGTATAGGGCACTCTGAGAAATCTGGGAGAGTAGAAAAGCGCTGTATAAGAGTCAGTCCATTCACTGTCTGAACAGAGTCTCGTCGTGTTACTTTTGCACTATTATGTTCCGGCACATGTTGTTATTACATGGCTTGACTGAGGTACACATTAGGCTGACATCTGGGGCCAGAGCTGAAACTGTTCTGGGCCAGCACAGGGCCAGCAGTGTGTCTGCAACTGGCCCGTGGTCGCACACAACTTACACATGGCCCACATACCGCAAAGAATGACGGCCCTTTGGTGGCCCAGATCAGTTTTGCCAGAGGTAATCCACACATGGGCCAGCACAGGACCACCAGTGTGTCTGCAACTGGCCTTGTGCTGGCCCATGTGTGGAGGGTCGTCCATCTGCCAAAACCGGTTGGGGTAAGGGGAGGAAGACAGGAAAGGCTGAAGGCTCTGCCTCCAATTCTACTTTAAAACATGCTAGCTTACCATAAGTAAGCCTGCAGTCTAACAGCGAAGTCCTCTAATTAGGTGATACAATTCTATGAGATAAAATGGCGCCTAATTATTTAACACTTTGTATGAGACGAGCAAGATTTTGAATTCGATTTTGGATTTAGAAGGGCACTAATAAAGAGAAGCCAATATAGGAGAAATATGCTCTCTCTTTCTAGTCCCTGTAAGTACCCTTGCTACAGCATTTTGGATTAACTGAAGGCTTTTCAGGGAGTTTTTTTAGGACATCCTGATAATAACAAATTACAGTAGTCCAGCCTAGAAGTAATAAATGCATGAACTAGTATTTCAGTTTCACTCTGAAAGAGGATATTTCTAAATATAGGCATATTGTGCAAATGGAAGAAAGCAGTCCTACATACAGTGGCTTGCAAAAGTATTCGGCCCCATTGAATTTTCCCACATTTTGTCACATTACAGCCACAAACATGAATCAATTTTATTGGAATTCCACGTGAAAGACCAATACAAAGTGGTGTACACGTGAGAAGTGGAATGAAAATCATACATGATTCCAAACATTTTTTACAAATAAATAACTGAAAAGTGGGGTGTGCGTAATTATTCAGCCCCCTTTGGTCTGAGTGCAGTCAGTTGCCCATAGACATTGCCTGATGAGTGCTAATGACTAAATAGAGTGCACCTGTGTGTAATCTAATGTCAGTACAAATACAGCTGCTCTGTGACGGCCTCAGAGGTTGTCTAAGAGAATATTGGGAGCAACAACACCATGAAGTCCAAAGAACACACCAGACAGGTCAGGGATAAAGTTATTGAGAAATTTAAAGCAGGCTTAGGCTACAAAAAGATTTCCCAAGCCTTGAACATCCCACGGAGCACTGTTCAAGCCATCATTCAGAAATGGAAGGAGTATGGCACAACTGTAAACCTACCAAGACAAGGCCGTCCACCTAAACTCACAGGCCGAACAAGGAGAGCAAGGAGAGCGCTGCAGCCAAGAGGCCCATGGTGACTCTGGACGAGCTGCAGAGATCTACAGCTCAGGTGGGGGAATCTGTCCATAGGACAACTATTAGTCGTGCACTGCACAAAGTTGGCCTTTATGGAAGAGTGGCAAGAAGAAAGCCACTGTTAACAGAAAACCATGAGAAGTCCCGTTTGCAGTTTGCCACAAGCCATGTGGAGGACACAGCAAACGTGGAAGAAGGTGCTCTGGTCAGATGAGACCAAAATGGAACTTTTTGGCCAAAATGCAAAACGCTATGTGTGGCGGAAAACTAACACTGCACATCACTCTGAACACACCATCCCCACTGTCAAATATGGTGGTGGCAGCATCTGGGGGTGCTTCTCTTCAGCAGGGACAGGGAAGCTGGTCAGAGTTGATGGGAAGATGGATGGAGCCAAATACAGGGCAATCTTGGAAGAAAACCTCTTGGAGTCTGCAAAAGACTTGAGACTGGGGCGGAGGTTCACCTTCCAGCAGGACAACGACCCTAAACATAAAGCCAGGGCAACAATGGAATGGTTTAAAACAAAACATATCCATGTGTTAGAATGGCCCAGTCAAAGTCCAGATCTAAATCCAATCGAGAATCTGTGGCAAGATCTGAAAACTGCTGTTCACAAACTGCTGTCCATCTAATCTGACTGAGCTGGAGCTGTTTTGCAAAGAAGAATGGGCAAGGATTTCAGTCTCTAGATGTGCAAAGCTGGCAGAGACATACCCTAAAAGACTGGCAGCTGTAATTGCAGCAAAAGGTGGTTCTACAAAGTATTGACTCAGGGGGCTGAATAATTACGCACACCCCACTTTGCAGTTATTTATTTGTAAAAAATGTTTGGAATCATGTATGATTTTCATTCCACTTCTCACGTGTACACCACTTTGTATTGGTCTTTCACGTGGAATTCCAATAAAATTGATTCATGTTTGTGGCTGTAATGTGACAAAATGTGGAAAAGTTCAAGGGGGCCGAATACTTTTGCAAGCCACTGTATGTGTTTAATATGTCCATTGAAAGGCTTTTTCTGGTCAAAAATGAATAAGATATTATGGTCAACAGTATCGAACTGTTGTGCTTGTCCTGAGGTCTAGCAGGACAAGCACAAAGATGAGTCCACTGTCAGAGGCCAGAGCTAATGGTAAAGGAGATATTAAAAATTGTGAGATATTTAGATTTCTGAGTATCACAACAAAGCATAAAAAGAGTTACTCAAGCCTAGTTTTAGCACCTTAATATTTCAAACAAACTGTGAGCCACTTATAAGGCTTGTGGTCATGATGAGCCAGAGTGAGAATTCATCTTATATATACACACAAACACACATTTCACTTTGAAAGCTTTTTGAATGATCTGAAGGATAAAAATTTACTATGCAAAAGAAATAGGTCAAGAGTTAATACAGATCTTTCTGGGTGTGACACACCACACCAATTATAATCTAAAATCTTTCACTCAGTGCTAATGGACTATTTTTGTTTAACTCCTTGAATTAAAGGTGAAAGTCTGCACTTCAATCACATTTGATTGTTTGATTTAAAATTCACTGTTGTCGCTCATAGGGGGAATATAAATTGTGTCATTGTCCAAATATGTGTAAATTTGGACTTAGAGTAACACAGAGGTAGAGAGAGAAAAAACAAAAAGACAAAAAACGAAATCTGAATCTACGTGATTTTCACATATGAACTTTATTTGACAGCTAAAGACAATAGTGACCATAAAGACTGATTAAGAAGTCATGATTAAATTTTTTTAAACAAAAAACAAAAACATAACAGGCAAACACAACATGGTGCCTATGTCAGAAATTCGACACAAATGCAAAGGCTTAAAACCACTCTTTGATCTTTGGTGTCCTTTTATGTAGTGGCTGCAACTATTGTAGTTGTAGTGGGTGCAGCTGTTATAGTAGTTGTAGCAAGTGGTTGTAGAAGGGCAAGCTAGAGCTGCAGGAAATCAATAAAATTGTTGTTCACCTGTAAAAAAAAAAAATGTTTTAGAGAAAGTGACGCTCCTGTGTGATTTAAATGCGGAGGATAAAGAAAACACTCACCTCATTTGAACTGGAGCCAGAGCGGACCAGGCATTCATGTGCCTTGTCCATCTGTAGAAGATTCAAAAGCATGGTATTACTTGTACATACTTATACTCTTATAGTGTCTGCATATAGTTTCCCTTATAATGTAATTGAATCATGCCTAATGATAATACTTACAGCCTGAGGCAGAGTGAAGCACAGGAGGCATACAAGCAGAAATACCTTCATCATTGTTTCAATGATTGTAAATGTTGAAAAAGATAATGAGGATAATGAAGATGCAAAATGAAAACACTCTTCTACAATCCTGACGCAGAAAATACTGAGAATAAAGATTTAATTACCTGAATCTGTACAGCTGCAGCAGACTGTCTCACAGTGAACGAGGTTGTTTTAGTGATGCTCTGGATGTTGAGTGCTTCTTATATACAGTTACTGGATCAGCTTTGTTAAGAAATACTCCTCCTCCCCATTTGAAGGTGTGGCTGATGATTAGAGACAGAAATCCCACTTAGACAGGATTATATGAAACTGTTGCACTAATTTCATCACAAACATCAGAAATAATAGAGTTTAATTGATTTGTCTAAGGTTTTTCTTTATGAGTGTTAATTTTTACACAATCAGAAAACATTTTATATTACTACTTTAATGTACGTCTCCACCTTCTTGTGTTGTCAGACAGGTAAACCAATGAAAAAGTTGGCTATGATTAAAAGTCAAAAGACTTAGTGGCTTAGGCATTTAAAAGGTAACACCCAGTGAAGTTTGTATTTCTGTCTGACTTTTCTCTTAGGAAATGAGTTGCTATTATGGGCTTAAGCTACTGCACTGTACCTTGTACAGTAAAGTCATGTAACAGGACATTTTTAGATCTATCTATCTCTCTATCTATCTCAAAAACAGTTTTATTTGTTGTTATCTATCATCTACCTGGGCCTTACACAGAGATTCGGACTGAATTCTCAGACTTTTTATCTGATTTAGTGCTCAGCTCAGAAAAGATAATTATTATGGGTGATTTGAACATGCACATAGATGCTAAAAATGACAGCCTAAACTCAGCATTTAATCAGTTATTAGACTCAAATGACCTCTCAAAATGTTAAAGAAACTACACAACACTTTAATCACACTCAAGATCTGTGTTTGCTAATAGCATTTAAATTTACAATAATGGATTACACAGCAGTGGGGAGTAGATTTCATCACAGCAGATATCTTTCTGTCTCTAATCATCAGCCACACCTTAAAATGTGGAGGAGGAGGATTTCTTCTTTCTATGTTTTCTGACTGTGTAAAAATTAACACTCCAACCAGCAGGACATGACCTGCCGCAACACCTTACTCAGGAGGCGACAGCTTTGGGCTACATCCACACTGGCCCGGATAGATTTGAAAACGGCGTTTTCATCTGAAAACGCTCCGCGTCCACACTAGCGTTTTCAGTCGTTTTCACAGAGTTGTGCGTCCACATTGAAACGGCCGAAAACGCTTACGTTCCAGTACTGCGCATGCGTGAAACGCAAGAAGATTCGACCTGCCTCATTTCTGTCTGCCGTTTATTTACTTTCCAGCTCTTTGAAACGTTGCAGCAAAATGTTGAGGAAAAGCACAGAGTTTTTTAAATGGACTAACAATGAGCTGGAGTTGCTGCTGCGAGTAACACAAAAGTATAAAGTTGCAAAAGCGAGTGAGAATTAAAGAATTTGAAGAAAAGTTAACTGAAGCATGTACAAACTGATATTAATCGTTAATAGGGCTGTCAAAATTGAGAGCAAACAAAACAACTGCTATATAATGCCCTCCGCTATCTTTGTTTAATTGGTCACATGACTGCATCACATCACTAACATACGTCATTGTTTTTGAAAGTCTCCGTTTTCGCTGTCCACACTATGACGAATAAGCACCGTATTCAAATGTATGCGTTTTCGAGAGCGTTTTGAAAACGCTGCATTTTCCTTCAGGGAAAATCCCATTTCAGTGTGGACGGGAGGCCAAAATGGAGAGAAAACGATGCGTTTTCAAATGAAAACGCATTAGTGTGGATGTAGCCTTAGCCATCTCCTTTCGATGTGGATGGTAGCTACTTTTGGAGTGAGTTAATTTCCACCACTCCACATGTAGGTGATTTAAAATGTTATCTGAATCTGAAATCTTAATCTTAAACTCTTTCCAGTATATAAACGGTCTTAAATAACGAGGCATACTGACAGGCTATCACTTTTATGTCCTAACTTGCCCCTTGACCCTCCATTGCTAAACTGTTTGACTATGAATGTTCCTACTGAAAAAAACCCGCCAGGAATATAACTTTCACGTTAATGCTACCAACCTCGGCAGCAGCTTCTAAATATTAGGGAAGCACAGTCTACTCAATTTTAGAAAACTTAAGAAAGTTTATTATGTAATATCGTTGATGTACCATAATTTAAACTCTATTTTAGATCAACAGTGTTCATTAGTAAACACCTAAATAGCTGCTCACATCACATGTGATGTAAACTCTTGATTGAAATGGGAATATAATGGTTAGCTGAGGGACTTAAATTTCTTACAAACAGAAAAACACACATTTTCTATTCATAAATTTTATTTGGTAGACACTGCTATGTCTCATTAAAATATCACAAATTGACAGTTGCACCGCATGCTAACTTTCATTCAATAGTTAAATGTCAGTTTTTAACCAGTTACAGCTGGAGCAGGGGTGGTTGCAGCTGTTGTAGTGGTTGCAGCTGTAGTAGTGGTTGTTGATGCTAGGCTGGCAAGTAGTAATTGCATGAGTAGCTGCAGCTGTTGATTGTTTAACTGTGGCAGTTGATTGGCTTCCTGAAAAACCACAAATAAAAATATTTATTATCAAATGCAGAGAAACGTTACATCTGAAAAACTAAAAACTTAGATATTTAGGAGGTTTGATAAATCACAAAGCAATAATCCACAATGTAATTCAAATCACAGTACTCTGACTTGTGCATCAAAAATCATTTGTCATTTTGTAATGGCAAAAAATAAGAAAAGCACTCACCCCTGACCCAGAGTAAGATTCAGAGCTTGAGCGGACAAGTCTTTTGCGCGCCATACCCATCTGTAGACAATGATCAAGTTCAATACTGCCTTCATTTTATTGTATTACAGTATTATTAATGGTATCTGAATGCATAAGTGCAAATAAATACGTAAAAATATGTGATAATGTCAGACTTACAGGTTGAGTCAAAGTGAGGCTCAGGAGGCATCCAAGCACAAATGCTACCTTCAGCATGGTTTCAGTGATCGTACCTGTTGAAATAAAAATGGTAATAAAGATTTAATCAAATCAAATATCCTATCCTGGCAAAGAAAATTTTGACAACAAAGACTCATGTAATTACGTCTAGTCCACTGCTGCAGCAGTCAGTCTCAGAGTGAAGGAAGTTGTTGTAGTGATATTCAGAAAGTTGAGCTCTTCTTATATACAGCTACCAGAGCACCTTTGTTAAGAAATGTCCCACCTCCACAAGGTGTAACTAATGATTAGAGCCAGAAACCACATAATAATCTTGTCAGCACCCAGACACGGTAAACAAAAAGCAAAAAAACAAAACACTATGCTATATGAATTATAACTGGATCAGATTATTAGGAACCAAACTGTCAGTCAGTAATTAAACAACACACCCTGAAATTGTTCAAGTTTGTGCTCAAATATTGTACTGAAAATGAAGAAAAGCACAGAATAATCTACTGCCAAATTGTATTCAGAGGTTGTTTGAAATTAGAGCGGTACAGTATGACTCAAGCATGTTTAAAAAGGTATGCTGTGAATTAAAATCTTCTCTTCTTGTTCAGTATGTAAATGAAAAAAACAATTGCGATAGTAAACAATCAGAATACTTTATTAATCCCTAAGGAAATTATGAAAATAAACTGAAATCTGATAGTTATTGCTTAAGAGACAATACTTTTTGTCTTTATTTGTTGAGAACATGATGTATGTGAAAAGGTGTAATATATTAAAGGTCATTCATTATGACTGGCACTTTTTACTAAGTTGTTCTTGTTGTTTTTTTTGTTGTTTTTAAATATCATCATTAAAATTATCATGTGAATATGTTGCACTTATTTTACATTCACCTGCATCAGAATAATGCATTTTCTTAGACTGAAATATGAACATAATGGAAAGATTACAGGATTTCAGGAAATTAATTGCCGTTATGAATCAAGCTAGTCAATCAAGTTTAAACAGTAAACCTACTTAGGTATTAGCAAACACCTTGTCAAACTGTAATCGTAACTAAAACCACAGAGAAGACTTTGGTAAGCCATTAAGTCCAAAATAGCAATTATTGTTTTACTGCAAGAGGGGCTGTTAGAATCATTAGGAAATATGTGTTTCTTAATATGTCTGATACAAGTATCAACACATGATATCACCAGATTGGCTTAAAAAATATTTTTGTATTTTACTTTGCTTGTTCTCATGTCTTTATTAAGCTGTTGCTTGTGCTCAATATTAAAGAATATATTAGATAATTAATGTTGCAGTGGATATGCTGAAGATTGCAACAGCATGTTAAATTGTATTCATTATATTAGTTGATTTCACTTACCGTATTTTTCTGACCATGAGGCACACCGGCTTATAAGGCGTGCTGTCAATGAATGGGTCTGTTTTATACATAAGGCGTAGCGGATTATAAGGCGCATTAAGCGAAACAAAACAGTCAGATAAGTCAAACTTTACTGAACTCATTCTTCTTGCTTTCTCCATTTCCGTACCATTGATTCATTAATGTTGAACTCTCTCACAGCTGCTCTATTCCCATGTTGTAGCAGTATATTAATGACTAACCTCGTATTGTGGATGGATTATCTCAGTTGTTCTCCTAACTGAAGTTTGGTCCATTTACAGCAGCGGTCCACAACCTTTTTTGCACCAGGAACCGGTTTATGTCCGACAAGACTTTCATGAACTGGCCTTTAAGGTGTTGCGGCTAAATACAACAAAATAAAACCAGTACCAGCTAGTCCAACTTAGTAACCCTACAAACGTCACTGCTGTTTAGTTTTCTCTCTTCATTTATGTTGGAAGTGATAGCAGAGCTGCTGTACGTTTTAATTTTTCTGAACATGGTATATCATGTTTGGGTGGAAACTAGCAAGCTAACTTTCTGCTAACTTCTAGCTCCGTTAATTTAATAAATTCTGTTTTCATGGACACCTGGATGTTAAACTTAATTGTTACACCTGGTTAAGCAACAACGCTGATCATGATATTAAAGATGAAAGAATTTAGACAGTTTTTAACTCTCAGTGGAGCTGCAGTGTTCGTTTGACTTTGGAACCTGAAGCAGACAGAGGCTGTATCCCAATTCAGGGTGTGCAGCCTTAAAGTACGCAGCCTCAACGATCCTCAAAGGCCGCGTACTCAAAGACCGCTAAGCCGGAGGTGCGAGGCTTGTGAAATGGGACGGTCTAGCCTCCGTCGCGCTGCCCAGGTTGCCTAGCAACCATAACACCAACCGCTGGAAACGTTTCATACAGCTTTGACGGAAATGAAGGAGAACATATTTTGTTCGTGTGTTTGTTTCTACACGAGCTTTGTGTGATTTAATAAGTATCTGAGGCTGAGACCACAGGACTGTAAAATATGATTGTTGGCCTTCATTTCTGTACTGAACAGTCATTTAAGATTAGCTAGTAAATAACAATTAGCTAATGTTGTTCATGAGACTAAAGTCAGTGTAAATATGATATGGCCAATATTATAGTTATTATATTAATCATTATAAGTTATTACAGCAGTGAGTTTGAACTCTCAAATCAAATCACTTCTATTGTCACATCACATGTGCAGGTACACTGGTACAGCACATGTGAGTGAAATTCATGTGAGTGAACTCTGTGTCAAATACTGAGCTTCAGTAAAGATTCAAGTTGCAGTTATTTATATTTCCTATCACCTTAAATCTTCACTCAAAGACAAGTATCTTTGACAGTGTATATGTAGATGTATTATATATAAGAGACAAATATTGTCCGTGTAATATGTTGGCATTACTAAATTTGGCTCAATGCTTACATATATGTGTAAAAAGGAAAATGTACGAGCTGTGAAAACTGTTTCTGATAAACAAAGAGTAGACTGATATATTAAATATTCCTTTATTGGGTGAGAAAATCAGACCATGTCATAACTGCTTTAAGTCATGCAGAATAGATATCAGAGCCTTAAACAGGCTGACTTCTGCTAAATGGGTCAAACTGGGCAGAAAGTACACAAACACATAACATCCTTATAGAATATGATGTAACACTATAGATCAACTTACCTTAGAATATATAAAGCATATAAACAATTACAGCAATATGATGCAACAAACACAGCAGTACTACTAATCCAAAATACTCAAAGCTTCATAGAACTGAAACAAACATTTATTTTTAGCTCCATTCTGCTGCTGATACATACTTTAGGTTTCTGAATATTAAACTTGTTGCTGCCTTTCATAGTGTTTAACTTGAAGGCCCTGAGTACTTTCTCCCACACTGAAAACACTGGAATGATCAAATTATCTGAACATTACCTAATAATGATTCAGGACAGATAATTAGTTATTTTAAATTTTTCTAGCAGTCCTTCACAAACAAGGAACAGTCTGTCTTTACTCTCCATCTGTCAGCTGCTGCTGGCTCTTCCTCCTCCTCTTCCTCACACACTGCTGAGTTTGTCCTGGTGGATCATCAGGGTTGCAACGCCTCACAGATGATGTGCAGCAGTGGGTCCCTCAGTCTGTCCTCACTCTGGACACTTGCAGTTGTCACACATGGAAATCAAATGTGTGATAAGCTGCAGGATTCAAACACAAGTGTAACTTATAAATACATGTTCATACTTTTATTCCACAATCAGAGAGAAAGAAACAGAGAGAGAGTGCAGGACAGACAGACAGGTGACAGTCTCAGGTGTATACACTGCTACAAAACAGCACAAGAGAAGTAGGATTTAGTGTTTGTGTTATTACAGGTGCTAAACAAGAAGAGTTCCCAGATGGTACAGTGGACACATGTGTGACTCCTGTGATTAAAGCATCTTTCTTTCAGCTTAACGAGTGAACCGTCAGCTCGTTCAAACACACGTTAAAGTCCGTTTGGCTCGACACCACCGAACAGAGGCAGCAATATAACATAGCTAACATTAACAGTGCAGTGAATCCTGCTTGTGCCGTGATATCCAGGACTGCAAACCGAGCAGCATCACTGACTTTCAGCTTGTTGTGTTTGTGGATATATGACTGACTTTAATTATCCATAAAATCATCACATTCTCTGTAAGATTAAGGTCAGCTATTGTATTATTATATTTTAAATGCTTTAAAACCAAGTAAACGCTGAAAGTACAAACATCGCTAATGGCAAATAACTTTGCCGACATGTGGCCAACAGTAATGTTTTAATGTTCCTCATTATTAAACATTTGCACATAAAAAAGTGACATAATATTCAGTACTTACGTTTAACAGTTTACTCTTCAGCCGCTACGCTTCTGCGGCAAAATTATCCACAGTGACTGCCGCGCTATGAATTGTGGGATATGTTGGGCCATGAAGTCTACACCGCCACAGCCTTAAAATTCAGGGAAATGAAGGCCGCATTTGAGTGCCGCATTTCGAGCAGCCTTTGAATTGGGACAGCCTTCGGCGCGCCGCTGTGACGTAATCGGCCTTAAAATGCAGCCTTTAAGGCTGCAGACCCTGAATTGGGATACAGCCAGAGTTTTAGACCCAGATTACTCTGCGAGGCTCCAGACTACGGTAGCCGTAATGCTCCAACAATCCACCAAGTTGTGCGACTTTGTAGCTTACCAAAGTCGTACTAAAGCATTTTTGGACAGATTTTTGAGTGTACCACATAAAATCAGTTCGAGGTCAGGAAGCACAACCAGAATTCATACGTAAGGCACATCAATGTCAATTTTTGAGTCTGTGAAGGTTCTCAGTCATCCAGGCCATCGTAATCCAAGGAGCTTGGAAAGAAAAGTGTCTGGACTTCTTTAAGTTGCTTGAAGATGTTTTACCTCTAATCCAAGAAGCTTCTTCAGTTCTAGGGTCAAATGGTGGAAAGTCCAAGATTTAAGCCCTGTGGGAGTGTCCCCCTGTTAGGTCTGCACTCACAATCCTCACTGACTCAGAGACTTATCGCCATGAATGAAGCAAGACACTCAGAGCTCAGTCCATTTAACTTCCAAGAGAAGCTGGTCCGGTCAGGATCCAGAACTGCAAGCTCTGCACCTGAGCTCAGCCCAGCGTCCCCTCGCAGCCTTTTATTCAGTGACAACAGCTACAGAAACACCCCATTGTAAAACCCATATGGTGTGTTGTAAAAGTTAAAGGCACTGTGTGTGTGAGCATGCATGTGCGAGCACGTGAGTGAACGTGCATGTGTGTGCGTGTGTGTCTCTGTATACACTGTAAAAAAAACTGTAGATTTTATGGTAAAACGCTGGCAGCTGTGGTTGCCAGAAATCTACCGTAAAATTACGGGTGAAACATTTTCTTCTTTAACGGTAAGAAGGTATTGTTATTGTTGATTTTACGGTTAAAAATAGTGCTAGGGTCAATATTTTACCATAGAAGAAAATGTTTTAACTTGAAGAAAAAATATTTTTCCCTAAAATTAACATGAAAATAACATATAAAATAAAGTTTGTGCCAGAAAACAACATTTTTCCCTGTAAAATTAACTATCAAAAAAAATAATAAAATACAATTTTATTCTGTAAAAATTGTATTTTATTATGATACAGAACCGTTTTTAGACTAGAGTGCTTTTAAGTGTTCTACTCTGTAAGCTTAATACACAAACCATGATTTTATTCAAATTATTAAATGTAACACAAAAATGTCCACCTTAAATTTCCAAAAAAGTATTTTATTTAACATCTTTGATGTTTTGAACATCAAACATTTACATTTTTACTCAACAAATCACAAATAAGTTATCTCCATGACAGTAACAGTGAGGAATCACAGAATTCTTACAAGTTCTGTTCAAACTGTGCAAAACCAGTGCTGTAAGTTGAGCACACATTATATTTCACATTACCTTTAGCAGAAAATTCAGACACCTTTAAGTGTTTTTGGTGCTGTTCTCACTACATAAATGTCAGTACACGTAGAATCATGACTTTTCAAATTATCCAAATACAAATATAGAGAATGAAACATTTTTTCTATAATTGAAAGAAAATCTGAATTGAAGAAATTACAGGAACAAGTTTACACCCACATATTTTGCACACAGAACTGAGCAGTAAAGCTGAAAATGTACATCTTCAAACTGCATCAGGTAACAAACAAAAACTTTACACTTGTTTTGAGAACTTCAACTGCAAATTTTTGGATAACTACAAAATGCCAGCAATGTACATGCAGCATACTTTTACACTATTGGAATACAAATATCTTTAAAACTGGGAAAATTAAAATCCAAGAAACAAAATCGCAGGTTTACCACATTTTTACCAGATACATTTTTCATATATAAAACAGTGAATCAAAAGTAGAACATGTACTTTTAGAAATTGTGTCTAGTAAAACTTCACATTGTTAAAAACTTCCCACTCACAATCAGAAATGTAACAATGTTTCAAAAACAGAACATCTGTAGAGTATGTAACATAGTATACCTTTATCACTTTGTCTCAAACAAGAGGGGTAGGACTAGATCCACTCATGGTCAGCAATGTCTGAGATGAGAGTGAGGACTCTGGGATTGACTGAGAACACTTTTTTCTTCTTGGATTCATCCTTGGTGCCTCTCTCAGGATTTATGGAAAAGAAACACCTTCATGAAAAAAAAGGGCAAGAGAGATTGAGGAAATTAACAACCTGAGGTGGGATATCAAATGGCCAAGTTTGATAAGCACAAAAATAAATCCATAATAAAATAAATTTTACCGTTGAAGGAACTCCAGTGTTGATCGTAGTTCCACAGGGTAGTGTATGTTAAAGCAGTAGTAACTGCCAAACATTAGGCAGATAGCAGAGGTGAAGGTTGTGATGCGGTCGTTGACAATCTTCTTGTCAATGCTCAACATGAATGTCTCAGCAGCAAAGCAGGAGGAACCTGAGAATTAAAACAACAACAACAACAAATTAAAAACTTTAATAACAAGAGCTTTAATGTCAGTCATATATACAAATACAGAGATACTTGTTACATGGATCATAGGATGAGTTATGTTACTAGCTGAACTTATATGGTTGTGTTATCCAGTGTATTAGTGTGGAAATGAAACTAAACAAGCCAAGAGTACAAGAACGTGGCAGTTACAACAGGAAAAAAAAAAAAAAAAAGTTGAATTTTGCTCTTTCGGCTTACCGCAAACAATGATGAAGGGCGTTGGTGGCACTTTCTCCATCTGAACATCTTCTGCAAGGCTTGTCATCTCAACGCAGCGGAACAGAAGCTCTCCCTTCTCGTCAAAATGAGCCAGTAAAAGAAGCATCATCTCAATGACTTCTTGCAAGCAACCACTGTGTCATGGCCTTTTATGTTCCAAACACCAAAAAAGTCCAAGAAAAGGCCGTGTGTGGCAACGGGAGGTTTGTTTTAGAACGCACTTCTGATTCCATTGTTTAAAAATCATGTGCCGTTTATTTCGTGGAAAATTATAAACAAAAATCAGCCAACTAACTTCTTAAAAGTTAAAATTAAACGAAAGTTAACTTAATTTGCTTTAACAACCTCAAAAGTGGTCAAAAAATCATTTTCTAACCCTCCCGTCTTCCCATCTGACATTTGGCAAACAAAAAACAAAACATCTTTACCACACCCATCCAGGGTGCTCTTAATCTCTTGATTAATGGGAGGGTCCATAAGCTAATAAACCAATGACCTTCCAAAACCTTTTCCAACAATTAATTACAAATTTACATAACAAAACTATATTCTATCAGTATACATCCTATTCAGTATATTCTTACAACTTTAAAGAAAAAACTAAAATGAATACAAATTGCATTTTGTAAACAATCAACAAAAATGGCCACAACATTCCGGCCCCTAATTCCTGTGTAACATGAATTATATCTGTCTAAGTGGCCATCACAAAATGCAATACCAATAATTTTCTTCAGTAGTCCATATAGGTCTTCTTAAAAAACAAACAAAAAGAAAGGTCAATGTTCCACGAATTCAAGTCTGTTGTTCATGTGTTTGCTTTGTTTGTATTGAAAAAAGGTGTATGATGCATAGTGGAGTGTAGAGCAAAGTGAGTGTCAGTGTAAATGTAGAGCCAGAGGTTCCAGAACTTGGCTCAGTTGGAGGCAAACATTCATTGTTTCCTCTAGATGGCCTCCACCAGGAGACATATTTTGTTAATTGGCCTCTCCAGCTCATTTGTTCGTGTCTTAACTCTAACACGGCGAACTACTCCGTGTGCATCGGCCATGGTTTCAGTGATGCGGCCAATGGGCCAAGAATTTCTTGGTGCAGCTCCATCAACAATAAGCACAACATCACCAATGCAAAAGTTCCTATGAATCTTGTTCCATTTCTGTCGTTCCTGGAACATAGGAAGGTATTCTTTCACCCACCTTTTCCAGAATAGATCCACAATATACTGGGTTTGTTTCCATCGTCTTCGCAGATACAGATTCTCTTTTTTGAATAAACCTGGTGGCAGCACAGGTTTGCCTTTTAATTGGAGCAAATGATTTGGAGTAAGAGCTTCTACATCATTGGGATCATCAGATGAAGGTGTGATTGGGTGGTCATTCAGTATAGCCTCCACTTCACACAAAGCTGTATGTAAGGTTTCATCATCTAGTACTTGCTGGCTTGTGATAGAGCATAATATTCTTTTTATTTCTTGCACCAAGCGCTCCCATACTCCACCATGATGGGCCCCATAAGGTGGGTTAAAAGTCCACTTTATGCCATCCTGTGCTAAACCTTTTTGGATTTTACTTTGGTTTAGCTCTAACATAGCTTGTTTTAACTCACGATTTGAGCTGACAAAGTTGGTTCCATTGTCTGACCGGATTTCCCTGACTTGTCCTCTGCGGCAGATGAATCTCCTGATGGCATTAATGCAGGAACCTGTATCAAGAGAATGTGCAACCTCAAGGTGAACTGCACGACAGGTTAGGCATCTGAAAAGAACTCCATACCTCTTAACAAGACTCCTGCCTCTCTTTACTAATATTGGTCCAAAATAATCAACACCAAAATGGTGGAAGATCAGCTGATATTCTGTCAATAGGAAGATCAGACATTTTCTGCTCACCTGGCTTTTGCCATTGTCTTTGACACACTATACAGTCTCTGATTATTTTTCTAGCTGCTGAATTAGCATGAGGGATCCAGTATTGACGGCGAAGGGTTGAAAGCATGTGATTTCTTCCTCTGTGACCAATCTTTTTGTGAATATGCTGAAGAATAAGCTTTGAAACATGGCTTTCTTTTGGCAAAATTGCAGGATGTTTTGTTTCCTCAGGTAAATCTGCTTTGCTCAGTCTTCCACCCAATCTCAAGACACCATTAGTAACTACAGGATCAAGCTTATACAGATGACTTGACTTCCTTACATTGCCAGAGTTTAGGGCAGTCATTTCATCGGCATAATGTTTTCTCTGCACAAAGTTCACTATAGCTTCCTCAGCCATGGACAAATCATCAGTTTTGAGGAGAGTGTTCCATTTATCATCTTGTTTAGCACATATTTGACTTCCACAGTGCGTGTCCAGCAACTTCTGTCTTTTCTTTGTTTGCAGTTTAAGTCTTTCTTTTACTTTCAGGATCCATGCCACACACCTTTTTAATTTTGTCCAGCTGGAGAAGTACATCAGCAGCTTAGTAGTGGGACACACATCTTCTTTCAGCACAGCTGCACACATCAGGCCCTCCCCTTTTATTTCTGGGTCAGCTTCCAAATGGACAGATACATAATTCTTGCCTACAGGCCAGTGAACAACAGGTTTACTGAGAAATTCTGGACCACTGATCCAGGTGGAAGATTTCAGGAAACAGCTAACAGTCATTCCTCGAGAGGCTGCATCAGCTGGATTCAGCTTTGAGCTAATGTACCTCCACTGCTCAACTTTTGTCAAAGCATGAATGATGGAAACTCTATTAGCTACATACGTTTTGAACCGTGTGGTTGTGTTTGCAATGTACTGTAGCACAGTTGTGCTGTCAGACCAAAAGACTGATTCACTCAGATTAAGCTTAAGTTCAACTGATAGCATTTTGTCCAAGCGCACAGCTAAAACTGCAGCAGCCAGCTCAAGACGTGGGATGGTGACTTGTTTTAACGGCGCCACCAATAATACCAATAATAAAGGAAACACACACTTCCTGCTTGCTATTAGATAGCCTAAGATATGATACAGCACCATACCCAGTTTCACTGGCATCACAAAAGTGATGCAGCTGTGCACTTTTTATCTCCCCAAATCCTTTGGGTGTGACACATCTACTAATACTAAACTTGTTTAGAAGAACTAAATCCTCAACCCATTTTTGCCAAGTTTGTGCCATTTCTGCTGGTATTGTCTCATCCCAGCCAAACCTCAGTTTACATAGATGTTGCAGAATTTGTTTTGCAGGCAGAATGACTGGAGCTAAGAAACCCAAAGGGTCGTAAATGGAGCTGACATTGGACAGAATACCACGTCTTGTAAGTGGTTTGTCCTTGTTCACAATACTGAATGTGAAAACATCATGTTCAATATCCCATTGCACACCGATAGCTCTTTCTGTGGGTAGCTGATCCCGACTAAGGTCCAGCATCTTTACACCTGTGGCTCTATTTTCCTCCAGGATCTGACAGAGGACAGAGCGATCACTACATACCCACTTACTGAGCTTAAATCCCCCCTTGGCACACACCTTAGTAAGCTGCTGATAAAGTGAGATGGCCTGCTCAACAGACTGGGTAGATTTAAGACAGTCATCTACATAAAAACTGTGCCTGATTGTATGTAAAACCTCCTCTGGGTACAGATGTTGGTTGTCATCAGCAGTCTTTAGTAGTGCATAGGTGGCACAGCTGGGGGAGGATACTGCACCAAAAATGTGGACTAACATTCTATGTTCCACCAGCTGTTTTGTGATGTCACCATCAGGCCACCAGAGAAAACGTAAAAAGTTTACTTGTTCCTCAGCTACTCTGACCTGATGAAACATCCCTTTAATGTCTGTCATAAGCGCTATTGGACCCTGCCGAAAGCGAATCAGCACACCTAATAAAGTGCTAGTCAAATCTGGGCCTTGTAATAACTCTTTGTTCAGTGATGTTCCAGCAAATGTTGAAGCACAATCATACACAACACGCAGTGTTTTCTTGCGGGGGTGGTAGACCCCATGATGAGGTATATACCACACCTTTCCTTCCTCATGCTTCAACTGTTCTTGTGGTATGATTTCTGAATGTCCCTCCATACTAACATTGTGCATGAATTCTTTGTATTCTTCGAAGAATAACTGATCCTTCTGAAACCGTTTTAGCAGATATTGCGCCCTCTGCTGAGCCACCTGCTTGTTGTTTGGCATTCTTACTTCAGGTTTACGAAAGGGTAATTTCAAGTAATAATGACCATCTTTAAGTACAGCTGACTCTGACATTATGTTCATGAACTGTTTATCTTCTACAGACATTTCTGCACGCTCATTACACTGGTTCTCCACAAAATCTTGATTATACTGCTTAACCAGCATTTCCTCTAAACTACTTATAGAAATGCGGTTTACCTGGACAAAACTAGCATCATGCTCATCCTTTTCACTACCCTGATTGAGTGGCCCATTGACAACCCAACCAAGACGAGTTAGCACAGCATAGGGTCCATTACCCTCACTGTTAATGATTCTCCAAGGTTCCAGCGCTTTGGGAGAATTTACACCAATAAGCAGCCCAATGCCAGCATTTATCGGTGTCAACTCAACATCTTTTAAGTAAGGCCATTTTCTTAAGTTTTCTTCTTTAGGGATATTTTCTTTTGTGACAGGAATAGACTTTTCAGTGTACACATCAGGCAACCTCAAATACTCATTCTGTTTTAAAGCAGCTACTTCCATACCAAAAAGTTTATAGCTACTTACTGGCCTTTCCTGTCCCATAGTCTTTAACATGATTTCCACTTTCTTTCCAGATGCATTTAACTGCATCATCAACGCCTCAGTGCAAAAAGTTGCAGAGCTGCCGGGATCGAGAAAGGCGTACGTCTCCACAACCTTCGTCCCATTTTCCAACTTCACTTTTACTGGAACAACTGACAAGGCATATTCATTAGACCCGGCCCCAGTATGGCTACCAAAGTTCAAAGAAACAAGAGCATTTGAGACTGATGATTCTTTACATTCAGCTTTAGCTGCTTGCCACTGCCTTTCTTTTGAATCTATGTGGAGAACAGTAGGGTGATTTTTATTACAGGTGTGGCACGTCAAACGATGTGGACAAACTTTACTCATGTGGCCTCTCTGTAAGCAACCAAAGCATAAACCTTTACTCTTAAGGAATGTCACCTTTTCTTTGTTGGCTTTTAGTTTGAATGAGTCACATACGTCCAAAAAATGATTTTGGTCACAAAACAAGCACTGAGTTTGATCTAACCCTTTATCTTCATGGCTTATTTGAATCCGTTCCAGTTTGTGTTTGTCATTGTTCTGTTCTGAAACTACAGCAACAGAAGTAGCAAAGCTACTGCTTTTAGTTTTAAACGTTGCCATCTTTTCTTTTGTGTTTTGACTCTCTCCAAAAACAGGATCTAATCCAGCTCGTTTGCTTTTCAAGAAAATCAAGAAGATCTTTAAATCTTGCTCTGCGATTGCACTTTTCTGTTATATCAATAACTATTAGTCGCCATTTATCACGAAGTCTAAAAGGCAACTTTGA
>NW_027052180.1:0-37523 GCF_036321145.2 Pelmatolapia mariae | reverse complement strand
TTCAGCTTGACAGCCCCCTTTTGTTTCTGGGGTCACGGGCAATACAAACAAGCACCTTATAGCCATTACTGTGCACAAATTGCATTCAAATTAAGATTATAAAAGTAGTTTTAACTTTTCACATTATCCTTTTGGTCACAATTGTAGCCAAGAATAAACCACGTTTTGTTTTTGGCTGTTGTTTTACATGCTTTTCTATTTGATTAATTTAAATGTTTACACACGGGCATTTTCCTTCTCTTATGAGATTGTGTGGCTTTGTCTCCTCATATACAGCATACTTGAGGCCTCTTGTTCGTTCCGAGGTTCTCGTCTTTTGTTTATTTCTTCAAACATGCTGCAGAGGAGACTTGTGCTGCTTGGGTTAGCTGCAGGCCAGCCACGATATTATGTAATATAGCCTAACAGATCACTGTCACGTCACTGGATTCCCCAACGGTGCATTTGAGATGCCTACGCTGTACAGTACACCTCTAACTGCACAGCGAACACAATGTCCTTAATTTGCCACACATTTGGCAGCGGTCACGTTTTTCAGCTGCTGGCGCCACTGTCCAATCAGAGCCAGGAGAAGTCTCTTTTGGGCGGGCACTGTAGTTAAGAGAACGTGACGTGGCTGACACTCCAGACAAGGGCACGCCTTTAACTACCAAATATGGCACAGTGGGTCTAACGAATATACTGTCCTTTGCATTTCGACGTATTTGAACAATGTCTGCTATATGAGGTGACCAGAAACTCATCCACCATCGGTTACCAGCTTTTGACTTTGAACCTCAAAGGGGATAATTAAGCCTATCTGCTATAGGCGGCTGCCACCGTGCTCCGCATGTGACCGAGCAGACAGGGCAGGGAGGGGCGGTCTGTCTCGTGTACGGTACCGTGGACCAGCGAGTTCTAGTCAACGTATCTGGGCAGCAGCACCAGCGACCCCACCGAAGAGAAGTTGTTGAGTTGCAGCTATAGCCTCTACCCGGATATACGGTCGTATACGTCGGCTTTAAGGACTACGACGTTTAAGCAGCCCCAAGGACGAAGTAGGTGTATTCGAAGTTTTAAACGTTTTGCGGTTTTTTGTGTGTGTATACTGTCATTATTAGTAGTACTAGTGCGAGTTGACACTCTGACGTTAGCTTGGCTATCAACCTTTGGTTAGCGTAAACGACGGTTAGCTAGTTGGTTAGCTTAACATAGCTAACCCAAATCCTGACTGTAATAATGAGGTCGTCTATTTTGCGTTTCACAAGTGTTCTTTGTCTTATTGTAAGTTACTTTAAACGGTAGTTATTTATCCCAAAGAACTACCCTTCATCGCATGTACAGTAAGAATAGCTTCATGTAGTTACTGTATTTATCTATTAGGATTAGGCACAGCTGAATAATTTGACATTTATATTTTATTCAGGCGAAGTTTTCTTGTATTTCCATTTAGTTACGTTAATCACACACGTTTTGGGTGAAATGATATGAATAAAAGATGACCCAATGGCTAATATTGTGGATTTGTGTTCTGTAAATTTCAACTGGAATTGTTTAATGAGGTTAAATGAATCTAAAGCACCCACACCAAGAAGAGGGAGTTGTTTATTACAGTCTTAAAAAACTTTATGTCCAAGTAACTGGTCGCGTCAGCTAAAAAGATGACCAACAGTGTCTATTTGTGACTTTACAACTTTATGTCCTGCCATTGCTATGTAAAGAGGGCCTGCTTAGTGTTGTCCCAGCTTTTGCCTTTGATTTGCTGATGTAGTTTTGTGAAAGCTTGCGGAGAGTTGGACCTTGTCAGTGCTGCGGGAAGAGCGATGACCACAAAGAGGAAGGCAGAGAATCACACCAGGGCAGGAAACCTTCCTGCCATCATGAAGCCTGGAGGCTCCCGAGCTGATTCAGAGAGAGACTCTGGGTTTTCAGGTTTGGTTACACTCCTTCATATCAAAATATTGAAGTGTTTCTGAAGATGACATTTAATTTGAATTGAACCCCAATTAACCCCTTCCGTCTGATCTATAGATGCGAGCTCAGAGCACATGAGCACGATGGACACCACAGATTCTGAGGATTCACCACACCCTGTTGTACAGCAGGGACCACGGACCACTGGCTCAGGGACCCACCCTCCTGGACTTGCAGTGGTGGGTGGGCTCTCTCCCATGATCATCATGAACAATGTCCTGCTCAAGCAGGTAATTTGGGGAAAGGCTTAATTATAAAACCACAATATTGCAACAAGAAAAAAAACCCAAACAAAAAAAAAAAACAAATTAAATAATCTCTTGAATTCCATTCACAGTATCAAACCAAGAACTACGTTGTCTTAATTATTCCTCATCAGTAGGTTATTTTTTTCTTATGGCATCTGAAGAATTTCACTAGGAATAGTGGTGTTGCTCTTAATTGTGTTTCTGTGATACCAACAAAGTACAGCTTTCAAGGATTTGTCTTCATAAAATGTAACTGTGTGCATCTCAAGCTTATTTTCTTGCCTTGTTTTTCCAGTTAATTTTAGAAGAAATAATAAATTCTGGTGCACTGATTGGGTCAAACTTGTGTCTCTCCTAAGGAATGAGCCACATGTCAGGGCCTGACATTGAAGTCAGAAATTGGTGGGCCAGGCCATCTCTATTGGCAAGGAAGTTAATTTAGCAATATTTGTGTGCAAAAGATTTATTTCAGTGCCCCCAGAGATGGCAAGTAACTGGATGTGTGAAAATGTGTGACAGAGAATATGGGGGAGCTACTGAGAAAAGCGAAACAAAAACTTTATTTTCTAACTGTAATTCTGTGGTTTCTAAAACCATTTTCACACATGTTCTGTAGCTTTGAGCTTTTCTAGATGTTAGCAGACGGCCACATGTGAGAACACAAAGTCAGAAGCGGTCAGGTCAAACATTAAATGAAACCGCCTCACTAGTAGAGCATTGTGTGATGCCTGATTGCACACAGGTATTTGCATGGTGTAACCTCAGCGAGTGGGTGTCATGTGTATTAGCTCTGGCGCCTACACCTATAACACTGTATCATTGTATTTCCTGTAATGAGAGCACATCTGAAATGGACTTGGGTCTGCATGTGTTGTATGAGAAAGGGTAACTTGGGATGATGTTTTGACCTGATTCTTCCAACATTGTCCCAAGGTTGTGTGTGAAAACTGCTTAAACCCACTGAAGACTGGAGATTCTGCTAGTGGTGGCAACTGGAGAATGACAGCTGTCTCATAAATGTGTCCTTTTTGGGTTAAAGGTGTGGTATGTAGACTCGTACTGTGTGGGTACTCTTCAGAAAGAAATGAGGTGATCACACAAGAACTGGTTGCTATGTGAGCACCCAGGAGCTCCTTAAGGAACTGTATGAGCTGTGATGCTGACCTGATTTTCAGAGCTTTCAATATTGCTCTTGTTGTTTGCAGCCTGGAGAGAATCCTCCTGCTCTGAAGCCCTGGGGGTTTAGTCCAACTGTGGAGGTGGTTCAGCAGCCTCAGGTGGTCTTTATCCAGCCTGTGGTTTCTCGTCAAGCTTCCTCAGGCACCAAAGAGGCCAACTCTAAACACAGACGCCCTAAGAAGTATCTTCCAATCCTAAAATCCTACCCAAAGATTGCCCCACATCCCGGGGACAGCTCTAGCTCCTCGGGAAGAGGAACTGCCCCCTCAAATTACTCCTCCTCTTCTTCTTCAGGGTCAGAGAAATGTAGTACTTTGACCTCCATCACTCGGGAACACTGTCAGCGAGAGAAGCCACAGAGAAGTTTATGTAATAGTGCTGGTAACTCTGGCCCAACCACTCCTGGTCTTCCTGCAACCCCCACCACAATGTCTCCTCTGCTCCAGAGCAGATCATGTCTCTCAATAGGAGAAACCAACACCACTCCTGCGAGGGAGAGGCCTTCATCGGCTGTCAGCCAGGCAGACTGTACGACTTTGCTGTCTTTCAGTCATGCTACTGGATCCAAAAACCGCACACTCCCCGTTTCCCCAGCGGTCATCTCACTGAGTGAAGGTAACGACAGTGACGGTGATGCTGACACAAGAAGGAAGCGCTTCTGCAACACTTACAACATCCTGAGCAAATCTGGCCTGCTAGACATCACACTCCGTACCAAGGAGCTCCTCAAGCAGAACCAGCGCACGCAGAACGACATAGACCGGCTGAAAAAACAAACAGACCTCTTTCTTCAGGCTCTGCGGAGCGGGGACACCAGCATATGTGTTAAACTGCAGGCCACTCTTTTGGAAGAAGACCGAGAGAATGAGAAAGAGCGATCTGTTCAGTCCAGTTTAAAAGCAGATTAGACCTGAACTAGGCCTTCATAGTAATCCTATAGACTTGAGATGGGAAGGAAGACAAGGATTGGGGGTTGGTTGCATGCAGAGACAGATGGACCGAAAGTAATGCGTGCCCCACAATACACACCCACCCCCCGGACTCTCAGATAGGCAGCATGCTGTGGCCTACATTTAGGCTGCCGGCTGCCTTAGGGCCCTGACACACCAAGCTAACCTAAAAAAAAAAAAGTTGGTGTTGACTTTTTATTGTCTCTCATTTAAGAGTCGCACTCATTGTAACATTATAGGAGGCAGCCAGCTGGCCACCAACGTGCACATGTGTTGTGCACCTGTATGAGGGGAAATATTTATTGAAAGAAGCAGTCGGTGTGCTAAGATTATAAATTGAAAATACAAAAATGCCCTTATAAATTTTTCTGTGGACATTGTACACTTTGCTGTAGGCTGTTGCTGTCAGCCTGTAGTGTATGGGTTTTTTGTTTTGTTTTGTTTTTTTTTAGAAATCTTTAAAAAAAAGAGGTGAAAAACGCAATGTATGGGTCAACAGCCTGTCTGCGAAGGACACGCTGCAAAAAAGACAGCTTTGGACAGCCACGTACTTCAAGTGCTGACTGCTGGACTACTATTGGCTTGTTGTGTTGGGGACCAAATAAGGCAGACGCAGCTCAATGTTCTTCCTCACTGAGCCGGACTAGATCTCTTCCACTGAAGCTGTCTCCGTGCTGGTGACAATTTTAGCAATCAAAACTCAGAAGCTCTAAGAATTTCTTCTCTCAGTGGAGTTGTAGTACAACAAAGCTTCATTTAAATCCTGACACTGGTCATTTAAATCTGGATACAACATGAGAAGGTGTTTGAAAAGAAAATCTATGTATAAATCAGTCTGATCATATGTCTTGTTGCAAAAATTACTTGCATCATTCATGGTAGTTGTCTTTTGCGTTGCTTGACAGACACGAAGTTGACAGTGAAATTCAAGTCCAATTGGGTTCATGCAGCAGTTACAGTTGCACAAAGTCTCTGACGGGTTCTTATGTCACACTGAATGTGTTCAGGGCTTCTTCGCCAGTCAGCATAGTCAGACTTACATGTGCCTACACAGTGTCTTTTGTTGAAGCTCAATTTGGAAAATGTGAGTTGAAAGTTATGGTGTGGCCAGTTGACAGTTAAACTTCATCTTTCCCATCATGTTGATGGCAGATGTTCCTGTGTGAACTGTCTTCACGGCCATTTAAATGCTTCCCTGACATCCCCTTGTAAATGTTTTTGGCTTTTTCCACTTGTAGTTAAGGTCTCCTGTTTGTTTGAGTGTAAACAACACATGGGCGTAATATTAATATTTCAATATTGACTGCCTTCAAGAGCAGAGTTTTTCCTGTATGTTTACATGTGTTTATAGAGCTACTTTTTTCCAACTTTTTATTGTAATTTTTTTTAGTCCACTAAGAAAAAACCCATCTTTTAGAACTCTTGATGAAGACCAGTCGTTGTGCATAAATGGCCTTTCGAAATCCAGATATTTTTAATGTACAGTTAAGTTTAAGTTTCTCTTTTGTAATCATGGCCTTAAAATCCAAACCCAGTGTATGTCAGATAACTTTGCATTTGCACTAAGAAATGTAAAAGTAGCTCTGAAGCAATTTCTGGACAGAATTTAATGGCAGCTATGGTACTGTAGCTTTTTTTGTTTTGTTTTGTTTTTTTACATGAAGTGTATTACAACTCATAAGCACACTACTAATCTATACATATGACTTATGTAGTATAACAATAAATAACATTTTCATCTTTTATATTACTGATAGTTTCTGCAGTGCTAAATGTGTTTTTGTACATTGTGCATGTGATTGTGTAATATTTGATGTGATGGTTCTGTTCCTACAGTGCTTACGTTGACTTAAAATTGTCTCTTAGTGCAGAGGCATACTTTTATATACCTTCTGTTTAAACTTGCCATCTAAGCATGAATACGGTTTATTTAAAATGTTACCATAAAACGTGGAGGTGTCTGTCACACAAACAAAAACTCAGAAGTTTGGTTTCTCTTTTGAATGAATTGTTGGTACTCTGCAAAACAAGAAAACATGACATCTGTATTGTTGTACATTTGTCATGTATTTGCTTACTTGGAGTGCTCTCAGCCTACATCTTGTGTTTTATCAGTAGGCGAACATGTAAACACTTCTGTCCTCAACTCTCAACATCACAGATATTTTGACTCTGGGGGAAGTGCCAGCTGCAGATTACAAGTTTCTAAAGTGAACACAGTAAATTGTTTGATTTGTTTCCTTCTTAAGCTACTCCCAAACCAAATTTATAATGTGAGTTTAGGGAGGTTGCGCTATCTGACATCCAGCCTTTTAGGTTGCACTCAAGACTTTGAGGTCATCCAACTTACTCCACCCACTTTCTTACTGCAGTGCACCAATTTCACTGTCAGCAACACAGATACAGATGCATCTGCATCAACAATCTTGTAAGGATTTAGTGGCTTAGCGTCTCTCCTACTGAGAGTGCTGTGGTTATTGTGGCTGGATAAATGACTGCTTGACCCTCAGAAATCATATTTTCCATATAGTCTGCAACAAAGTTCAGATGAGTTTTGAAACTCTTCAGCTCATGGCCTTGTAAAACAGTCTGTAAAAGTCAACTTTGTAATACATAACACAGCTTCCCACCCCACCCCCTCTGATCCTTCTGCGATTGTTTGTGACCTTATCGTCCAGCATGCAACAGTTTGGAGTATTTTCCTGACCTTTGGGTCTGCTCTTTCAGATCCTTTGTACTCGAGACAGCTGTATTGAGAATAAGTTGTTTTGAAGTCGCTTTGGCTCTAAGTGAAATTCCTGACTTGTAATCAGTTATTTACTCCCACTTTATCTCAAATAAGCTCCATGTGTCGCCTTGTTTGATGCATTTGCTTCAAGTGAATGAGTGCAGCTGAACAGGGTCCGCTCGCTCATATAAGTTTCCACTGAGTTTCTGTAATAACCACAGACAAGATATCGAGGCAGTGTCACAGTGACATTCTGGACTTTTCTACAATAACAAGCTAAATATGATGACTGGATTATATGGTCTGAAAGTCAGTAGATGTTAACAGACCCACCGTCCAGTTATGAATTCATTTTTTTTAATAAATGGAAGAAAACTAAATTCTTCCACGCCATAGCCTATATATCTAACTTTTCATATGGCTTTGTAATGCTAGATCAGTAATTTATCTACCCTATGTTCTTGGTGAAAGCCTTATTGAGATACTCGAGCAGCAGGATGGCCGGTACGATTTTGCTCTTCTGTTTTTTTAACTCCCCTCAGCCAACAGCAAATACTATCATTTTACAACTGTCTCACTTTCTTCTGTACTTTCAGGTGCTGTCTTTGCAGAATTCCCTTTATTTTTCCTTGGACCAGGTTTACACCTCACACTTTTACCCAAGTTTATGAAATTGTTTAAAACAATCTTGACCGATTTGTCCTGGGCTGTAAATGATTCAAGGATAAATTTTGAGTTTGTTTTCTTAACGGTTCACTGCACAGTTTAAAAACAAGAAAGAAAAATCTTAAAAATGTCGGGATGGCCTTCTTCTGAAGTTCTAGCTGTTTTGAGGCTGGTTCACTGCCAGTGGAATAAATCACGTATGAAAAGGTCACTGAACCTTCGGCTGAAAATAGCACAAAAACGCTCTGTGCTTGCTTTACATGTACTTGTTGCTACCTGCTCGTGCGTAGTCGTTGCCATTATCATGTCGCTGTCCAGGTTTCTTTATGTGGAAGAAGTTCCTTTTTGTGCAGATGTGCTTATGTAATGAACTATTTATGAACTGTATCAAACCACAAGTTTCTGATGATACTAGTGTGTATGCCACATGCTGTGTTCATGATCATGTTGCGTGACTGCAGTTTTCTTTTCTTTGTTAAACGGTCAGCTTGTAGAGCAGTACAGTTTGGTAACACTGGATTTTGAGTTGAGTACTGGCAGCTTTGGTTCCTCAGTGCATTTCAGTCTGTCTGCCTTGTCACTTTAAAGATGCTGGAAATGTTTCAGTAGTACACCAGCAACAACAATGGACAAAAATACATTTAAATATCAGCTCAAATATATATTTTTAGGATTATGCAGACTGAATGTGATGTGCCTAGCTCGCTGTCTTTTTTTCCTTTATAAAATGTAAATAGAGGAAGTTGTTGAAGTCCTCATGAGACTTTCCAAAGTGGGAAATTTTTGAGTTTTACGTCTTAAAACCTCTGAGGACATGAGACTTGTTATAAGTAACTTGTCATAAAACACTTCAGCTATATCATTCAAAGATCTTATAAACTAAGACTGAAAAGGTTTGATGTTACATGCTTTAGGGCTCTTTTTTTGTACATTTTAAGTTAGAGACTCATTGTTTGTGTAATAAATGTCTTTCCAAAGAAGCTGCTGTGGTTTCTTTCTTTTTTTCCTTTCTACAATTAAACATGTCCATTTGAATGGTACTGCTGCTTGGTTGTCATTTAAAACAGCACTCAGAGGTCACATGGCGAGGAAAACATTGAATTGTATAATCTCAGCTGGAAACGAGATTAGAAACAATGAAACGTGTTGCGTTTCTTTCAGCACACCTCTCTCATCACAAGAGCTGAGTGTGGAAAAAGGAAGTAGTTAAAAATAAATCTCTGCTCTCTTGACATGAAAATAAGACACAAACAGAGGGTAGCTGTAGTTTCTTTAATTTTAGTTGGAACTCAGGCTTTACAGCTACTGCTTTTAAAGGTGGCCCACTACTTGATATGTAATGAACATTAACATTTGAAAACTAAGTGTTCATAATCCAGTGCCAAACAAATGTGATCAGTATATCCCAGTAAAACAGTCACTTTTTTCAAGCTTTAGATCCTGTAGACCCTGTTGCCATTAATACTTGCTCCATCGTAGTCTAAAACTAACTGTATGCTAATATCTTATTTATTTTTATATAAAATGTACTGCATGTCACCACCAGGGAATCTTCGTCATTCAGCTGCAGTCTTCACGGGTCAACACGACAGATCGCCTTTCTCCATCTCACCCTATCCCTAGCATCCTGCTCTATCACACCATACCTCTCCATGTCTTCCTTCACTACTTGGTCTTCCTCTTTTTCTCTTGCCTGGCAGCTCTATCTTCAACATACTTTGCCCAGCACACCCAGTATCCTTCCTCTGCACATATCCACGGCCCTCTAACTTTTACTCCAAACCGCTCAACGTAAGCTTTTTACCTATGATATATTCTTTTCTAAAAGGGAACAATGAAGCCAATAAGCTATTGAACTGAGTGGTCAGTTTTTAGTCAATTACACATCTCTACCGCTAGATGGCGTCGATGACACAGAATCGTTCTTACTGAAAACGCGGAAGTGTCTTAAAATTGTTGTATCTGAGCCTCCGTAGACCAAACCTGCTCTTTGGAGATAAATATACATTTAAGTTACTCTTACGCTGTGTCCTGCATACACATCTATTGCAAGGTAAACTGTTTAATATTACTGGAGAATTAACGGAATTGTATAGCTGTCTAGTGTGTCGTCAGCGGGGATCCATCATTTGGGAAACTAGCTCCGGTGGCTAGGTGCTAGCTGTGCTAGCTAGGTAAACAGGCAGTGTGCCATATGCCTGTTTTTATCCAGAACAGTTTAGATGGATTTTTATTGAGGTTTGGCTACACTTAGCTGCAGTTGCCGAGCATACAGTGGCTCTTTGTGTTTACCAAAAACCTCCGGAGGTTTACCTGACAGCTTTATCTTGTTGTTGACCGCAGAGCTCGTACCATGGCTTTGACTGGAAGATGACCTGCAGCCCGAGCTTATGACTGACAGATTCTGCCGTTCACCAGGTCACATTAGAGGTGTGTGTTGTTGTCATTGTGCTCGAGCCACTTATACTGACGAGTATTTTCGTTTAATAGCTCAGTGTTGCGATTTCGCCCTGCAGGTTCCACACAGGGTGACCCATGCTTTCTGATGAGCTTGACTCCAAACCAGAGGTAAGCTTTCCATCATTTTCGCCCCACAAAGGGAGACCACTTTGTGGTGCAGGGATCTGTTAAATAACACACGAGGTAAAAAAAAAAAAAATTTTCATGCTGTGCCTCTTCTCCTTCCCGTCACTCAGCTGCTGGTGCAGTTTGTGCAGAACGCGTCCATCCCATTGGTGCAGGGTCTGGAGGACTCGGAGTCCAAACACTGCTGCCTGCCTCTGCTGGCCCCTGCTGAGAGCTCCCTGTGCACCCCGCTGGAGCTCACAGGTGAGCACATGCTCACTTCTGTTGTCCTGTCCACTATTGGGCAGAGTAGTGATATTCGTGCCACATCTTTCATTACTACAGCCAATCGTTTTTGGGTTTTTTCATTGTATAGTAATATTACTACCAGAGCCCTACCTTGTTATGGAGACAGGCATTTACTCTAGGAAAGCTGGACAGGCGTAGAAGGTCCCTAACCCATCAGCAGGATTGGTATCTGCTCCTTTGTGGAAGGAACAGGATGGATACTGCCAGAGCTACAAATTGACCTCCAGCAGGCCACTGGTGTGAATGTTTCTGACCAAACAATCAGAAACAGACTTCATGAGGGTGGCCTGAGGGCCTGATGTGCTCTAGTAGGCCCTGTGCTCACTGCCTGGCACCATTTATATATCATTAGCATGTCTCTGGAAGGACACACAGACATCTAGAGCTTAGCCAATGACACCCTGACTACCATTAGGTATTGGGATGAAATCATTGGATTGTCAGAACCTATGCTGGTGCACTGGGTCCTGGGATCCTCCTGGTGCACAACAATGCCTGGCCTTATGTGGTGAAGGTATGCAGGCAGTCTCATTCCTTTAACTGGCCCCCACACTTGCTGGACCAAAATCCAATAAAATACCTCTGGTTTCACCTCAGACTGTCTTAAAGCTCAGTGATGCCCTGGTCATAAACTGGGAGGAGGTCTCCCCCAAGACACATCCTGTCATCTCGTTGGGAGCATACCCCAACGTTGTCAGGCATACATACAAGCACATAATAATAATAATAATGTATACTTTATTGATCCCTGTGGGGAAATTACTCTCTCTGCATTTAACCCATTCACTCAGTGAAGCAGTGGTGAGCCACTGATCAGGCGCCCGGGAAGCAGTGTATAGGGACGGTACCTTGTTCAGGGGTACCTCAGGGTAGCTGTTCAGTGGATTCGAATTCCCGACCTTCCGATCATGGGGTGACCCTGCTACCTACTGAGCTATCCCTGCCCTAAAAAAATAGCTGACCATTGTCGACAGGATTCGAACCTGTGCGGGGAGATCCCAATGGATTTTTAGTCCATCACCTTGACCGCTCGGCCACAACAAGCACATGGCCATACAAACTACCGTTTGAGTTGCTGTAGTGGGATTTTTCAAAATGAAATAGCGTGCTGCATCTTTATTTCAGTTTGATTTTCAGGATGTCTTTGAATTCAGCCCTGTGTAGGTTTATAATTTTCATTTCCATCAAACGATGCGGCATCCTTTTCGTTCCGAAACACATTACCCAGTCAACACCAGTATAGATATCCAGCACTTTTTTTTCCCTCCACTGATGTGTTTTCCAAGTGTTCTTTTGTTTTTATTTTATATTTTTTTAGCAGTGTATATTCACACCAACATTGATACATGTACCTGCACAATTTCTGTTAAACTGATACACCGGTCACAGCTTTAATCATAGATTCTTGTTCTTTAATAGAAGATGATGATGATGAAGAAGAATAGAAGACAAAAGATACCTAACCAACAATCTCTGCCATTTCCCGTCTGTGTCATTTAGAAAGAAAATGTAGGTGTAATTGTCTGTAGTGAGTGATGGTTGCGGCGCTGAGCACTTACTGAATCATATACGAGTGTATATGAGCGGCACTAGCTACAGCCGGGCTTTGTGTGTGGAATAGTCACATAAATACGTGTGCCACATTGTTAAATTCAAATGCACTAGTTTGTGAGAAAACATGAAATTTGTTGCTAATTTAATTTTTGTCACATGAAAATAAGCATTTAGAAGACCCTTGGCAATAGGAACAGTTCTTCACAGCATTCTGATTGTTTTCATAATATCTCTATTCCTTCAGATTTGCACTGGTGCATTTAACCGTCTATATTTGAAACCTGGAAAGCCTTCCACGGCTGTTGAAAAAGACGGTAAATCATCTCTAAGAAAAGAAAGAAAAGCGCTTGCTAGAGATACTTCAGTTTGGAAGGACAGATATTCTTTGTGACACAATGTGTCTACGATTTATTTTTATTTTTTATTAATCTACTTTGAATAAGAGGGGCAGATCTAAAAGAGCAGACAGCACTGATTGTAAATGAAGGCTATATTTGCATTCAGTGTTGCTTATCAAGTTCTATTTTGTGCCTTCTTGAAGTCTCATACACACACTGAATACATTTAGTTATTTTAAATCAGTATTTGAGATGTGCCTTGTTTATAGTATGTTCATGTCTGCTAGTTTATATTCGTGCTATTAAATCAGTACAGTGCACTTGTCATATCTGCGTAAACAGCTCACTGATTATTTACTGTATGATATTACTTTACAGTAAATGTGTTTTCAATTTGACACAATAACTGATTTCCTCCCCCAGATGGAGGCCTAAGCCACGAGCCTGAGAGTTCCCCCTCCCTGACAGAGTTTGGAGGCGTGTCAGAGCAAAGCTCATTAGTAGTCCAGACGCACTCTCACCCACGGGCCTCACCAAGCCCCCCGCCCATCCTCCATGACTTACAGCAGTCAGACAACACTTCCTATGTCCTGCTGAACCTTGCAAAAGGTAAACGAACATTAAAGGGACGTCGTTTGTCTCTGCCAAAGTCTGAATTACGTTTTTGCCACACTTGGCATCCATGTTCTTTAGTTCAAATGCTTGAATTTATTTTTGTGACTCACGATTCCTTCCTCTGCAGGACAGCAAAGTAACGTTAATCCTTTGGTTCTACACTCACTGGCCACTTTGTTAGGAACACCTGTTCTACTGCTTGTTAACACAAATATTTAATCATCCAATCACATGGCAGTACCTCAGTGCATTTGGGCATGTGGACATGATCAAGACGACCTGCTGGTGTTCAAACACAGGAACAGAATGGAGAAGAAAGGATAAGCGACTTTGAATGTGGCATGGTTGTTAGTGCCAGCCAGGCTGATCTCAGTATTTCAGAACCTGCTGATTTGCTGGGATTTTTCCCACAAAACCTTCTCTAGTGTTTATTGAGATCGACAGACCACGTGACTTTCGCGCGTTGCATTGTAGGTACGAGTGGCAGCAAAATCAAAACACTGCATCAAGCGCTAGCTTTTCCAGCACCGGTAACCATTAATTCTGCATTAATCCATACTTATTTGCCCCAAAAACAGTTATGTACAAAACGAGAACACGGCGGGTCCGTACAAAGACAGAGTTGACGAAAAGGCAAAAAAAAAGCACAAGGAAAAAATCAAAGGAGTGAAACGGTTAGACCCATACGAGCATACAGAGTGGACTAAAGACGTTAGCGTGCTGCCCAACTTTCATCACGCACATATTTATTATTATATGGTCCTAAGTGTGAGTGCATACACTCACAAAATGTTTAGTAACTTCAGATCCCTGCAACAAGCCCAGGTCCAGTTTACTTCCGTGATTACTGTTGTTAATTTTCTTTTCTTTATCTCCTCTACAGGCCAACGCAATCTATTTGTCGTTTCACAACATTTTCAGATCCAATAGATACAAAATAAGTGTTTCGTAATTCATTCAATTTATTGTCTTTATTTTTATAACTGGCATTATTGTTTCATTCTATTATAGAATCTTACGAGAAAGAGGCAAAATTGTATTCCATTATGCATTAGCTGCTTCGGTGAAAAACAAATCAACAATGCAAAAAAAAAAACATTTCAAAACAACATACTGGAAAACAGTTATTCATCACTTGATTCCTTCAATACAACACTTGGGCACATATATGCGTGACTTTTCGTGGCTGTTTTGATATCGCTCTCTCTCTCTTAACGGATCAAATCTCGCTGTGGTAGCAGCTTTAAACTCGGTATGACCCAGGTTGATAGAGGGTGCCCAGTCTGGATCGCATTCCAGCATTTTGTAGGCTGGTTTTCCTACAAAATACAACAAACATTAGCCCGCAAAGCCACAGTGAACAAAGCAGCATAGCACAACGAATTAAATTCAAATCAATATAAGACTTATTTGAAACCTACATCAACAATTATGTTATGATAAATTACGTAATAACTACAACAAAAGACTTACCTTTGTGGAAATGCTTGGAGCAGACTAACATGTGAGCTGGAGTGTGCTGGGACGTTATATTTGGTCTTCGAATGGCTGCAATCCAGGCCATCCGTCGGCTCTTTCTTACTTCGGAAACACGGCTTGAACAATTTTTCTTCCACGACGGAATCCGATAAAAAAACGATCTCTTTACCCGTCGGCTTCACGTGGCTGTCATGCGACCGGAGTTAATAATACAACAGCTTCTTGCCATTCTTTGTGTTTCTTTTTATCGCTGTGTGACTGTTTTCTTGTGAAAGCCTGCGTGCGCTAGTACCGCTTGCCACTCGTACCTACAATCCTTTGCGGTTTTGACGTAACATTTTCGATCTCTATAGAGAATGGTCTGAAAATATCCAGCAAGCAGGAATTCTCTGGGTGAAAATGCCTTGTTGATGTCAAAGGTCAGAGAAGAATGTCCAGACTGCTTCAAGCAGATGGGAAGGTATCAATAGCTTAAATAACCACTCGTTGCAGCCAAGAGCAGAAGAGCATCTCTGAAAGCAAAACCTGTTGAACCTTGAATCAGATGGGCTACAGCAGCAGAAGACCGCACTAGGTATCACGCTTGTCAGCTAAGAACAGGAAAACAAGTTTGCAGTTCACGCAGCCTCACCAAAATTGGACAATAGAAGATTAGAAAAGTGTTGCTTGGTCATATGAATCTTGATTTCTGCAGCGACATTCAAATGGTAGGGTGAGAATTTGGAGAAAATGACATGAAAGCATGAGTCCATCCTGCCTTGTAACAGTGGTTCAGGCTAGTAGTGCTGGTGTAATGGAGTGGAGGATATTTTCTTGGCGCACTTTTAGCCCCTTAGTACCATTTAAGCATCATTTAAGCTCCACAGCCCGCCTGAGTATTGTTGCTAATCATGTCCATCCCTTTATGACCACAGTGTAGCCATCATCTGATTCCAGGAGGATAATGCACCGTGTCACAAAGCTCAGATCATCTCAAACAGCTTTCTTGAACCTGACGATGAGTTCATTGTACTCGAATGACCTCCACAGTCACCATCTCTCAAACCAGCAGAACAGGAGATTTGTAATCTGCAGAAGCTGTGTGATGCTGACATGTCAATAGGGACCAAAATCTCTGAGGAAAGTTTCCAACTCTTTAATGAATCTGTGCCATGAAGAAGATCTGAATCAAAAAGTGGGTCCAACAAGGTGTACCTAATAAAGTGTCCAATCAGTGTATATCTTCTAACATTTGCATTCTATATAATAAAAGTGATATTACTGTTAATTGACAAGCAAAGTTTCATATAAAAAGTCTAAATCCCGTCTTGTGTCTGCATTTTCTGTCTTCCAATTCCACACACAGCGCCAAAAAGAAATGGGGTGACACATTTTCATTCAAAAAAGAAAAAATATTTTGGCTTGAAGAAATGAGCCTTGGCAGGCACATTCTCTTGGTTCATCAGGCCTTGGCAGGAGAGTCAAAAAATTAATTTTGGTCTCCTCACATACACCTTTTGTGCAGCGCGCTGTGTTCTGTCTGTGATTCAGTGAGACGTGATGGAGAGACTTTTCACTGGACAGAATTACTTGTTTATTACATGTACTCAGTCCCTGAAGAAAGGATTGTCATGTTTTCTTATATTTCTATTTGGGTGTCTGTTGAAAACTTCCTCTCGCTTGCTTAGAATAAAACGGCAACATTAAAAGTTGCCGAGCAGCATTGGAAGAACAATAATAAATAAATAGAAGTGACCTAGAGCGCCTCAGAGATATACTGCAGCTGTCTTCTATTTCGGTTACTCTCATCCTGCCCTTTTTCTTTTTTTCCCCCCCTGTCAGGCATTACAGCCTCCTCAGAGTCCCTGATCTTCGCTGCAGATGGCGCCGGGGATGATGAAGATGAGGGGGTCCCATCGGGGGACTACGGAATAGATGGCAGCGCTCCCTGGTATCTGCGGGTACAAGAGCTGGCACATGACAGCTTGATCGCCGCCACACGGGCTCAGCTAGCGAAGGATGCCAAGGCCAGCCAGGACGCCAGAGCTGCAAGTGTCACGAACGGTAAAGAATTCTTCCAGGGATCTTTTACACCTTAAAGTTATTTCAAATATGCCCTTGTTGAAACAATATTAAAACAACACTCATTGGATGTGAGCGCTGCTACTGCTGTGTGCTCTGTAGGCAGCTAACTGGGATTTAATATCAAGTTTGAGAATAAAACTGGGGGGGAAAACCAAGAAGTAACGGCTGTGTAGAGGAAGCGGCGTATATTTTGGTAGCAGGCATCAAAGACAGAAGAGAAATGAGGTCAGTGAAGAGATGAAAACGTGGTGTAATCAGCTCTGACTAAAACTGGGTCCCAAAATTCTCCTCTCGAGTCTCCCAATCAAAAGGAATTTGTAGCTTTGTCTTTGACTGATGTACAAGTGCGACGGCGGATATTTAGTAGAGCTGTAAATGTCACAATATAATGAAGCAGTGATCAGTATCCAGCTCCTGTGGTTATGTTATGTCGCTGATGATTTAATGTACATTTAGTAAAAATGTGGGGTGGCAGGAGGTCAGGCCTGGGGACACACATGCGATCAAGCCATTAGGAAGATGTTATATTGCAGAAAATAAAAATAGCTGATGGTTCTGAAATATTGTGTTTGCTTTATTGCCAAGAGTTATATAAGTAAATCGATATCACTCATGTCTGCACAGTAAATATAAGCGAAGAACAGGAGCCACTTAGATGTGCACAAAGAGAAGAAGTGGGAGGGACAGAGGCTCGATGCTTCACAGATTATATCTTATTTGTTGAACCTGGTTCAGAAACCAAAGTGTAAATCTGCCAGCAAGTGCGGTTATAGCCAGGAAACTGTTTAATAGACGTTAACCAAAACCTGTTACTGTATATTCATCAACTCCTTTTCAATACAGCATTCGTTAAGCTGTCATAAAAAAAGGCTGTGGTGGCCTTTGAGTCTCAGCGGTCACAGAATCCAGTGTGACAACAGCTGCTGGCTGTAGCCTCATGTTTCCCATCTTCTTTTCAACTTTCTACCATCTGTTTGAAAGTAATGCCGACGCTACACTTAGAAAATCTCTAAATGGTTATTAAACGCTCGTCCGGGTCTCGCAAGCTCAAACTGCTTTGATCGTCGACTTGTTTACCGTCCTCACCCGCATTGCGTCTCGACCTGTTGTTTATTTAGCGGCGTCTGTCCACACGTTTATCTTATCTTACTGTAAAGCCTCTGCTCTGATCTGAAACAGACGCTCCACAGTGCTGCTGACCCGCACCAGGAGTCAGGACTACATCGCAAACCATTTTAAGTTGCCTCCACAGGTTGCCTGTTAGATAAAGCATTTACCCATGACATTTAAGGCTCTATGACTCCTAGCTACATCTCTGATCTTTGAACCCCCCACTTCTGAGTCGAATTGCAGCTGGAGGTCCATGTTGAAAAGTGATATGGGAGTGTAAGAAGTTTACTTCATATCTCTGCCCAGCCCCGGGTTTGTTTCCTCCCATCCTGACCTGACCGGGATTTATTTTACATGTTTGTGATGATGTGCACAAACAAATCAAGTGATAACTAGAAGGCATTATTGTTTGTGCTGTGTTTTTTGTGTTGAAAATAGATTTTCAGGTAAAATGGAAAAGCTGTCAAGTGTCTTAAAATCTGCACTTTGTCTCTTAAAAGTGGTTATGTTACTCTGTGCCTTCTTCTTTACTTACAGGTTTTCACATAGTCCAGTTTAGGTTCAGATACACTCTTTTAATACAGCTGACATTTCTCAGCACAGTTATCTTTGACTTTGTTGTATTTGTATCAAGATCAAGAGCAGCGAGAGCTGCTAGTAATTCCGCCGTGTGAAACAAGCCCTTCAAGGCCACCCTCCCCTTCTTTGGATTGACAGATCCTCAGCAAGATTAATTGCTTTGGCACCTTCATCACCTAATGCCAGGGTCTTTAAGCTGCTAATTGATCAGTACAGGAAGCAGGCAGCGTGTTGCACAACACTGGTTTCTTCTGCTTCAGATTCTGGCTGTAAATGTGACTCAGGATCAGGGACAGCTGGCTAGCGCATGTCCTCGGATCTTTGAGGCTGATAGCAACAGGAGTTTCTCCAGCTGTCTCCTGGGCAGAAGTCAAAGTCAAGCAGGGGGTTTATCAGACATATGGGAGTAGTTTGATCCACAGTACTCACTTGGGAGGGGAGAAGGGCAAAATCACTGAGTGTAGTGGAGGTTTGTGATGCAGGAAGGCAGCACAGGGGCTCTGAACCTACTGCATCTAAATCTAACTTCCATCAGATTAGATTAGTTTCTTTCAGCAGCAGGATATCAGTTACAGGTGCTTTACAGCAGACATCAGCTCAAACTAAACTGTAGCAGATAAAAGCGTGGAGTGTGGTCGGGTTAAATGGGACTGATTTCATTCATCTCTGAGTTTTGTTTTGGTTGCAAGTCTCAGTCAGTAACCAGTGATTAGCTTTTATACAGGTATGCTCCAGAGGCCGGGGACACTCTCGCTACTGGATTGTTTACTGCATCACCTCGCTCACTTTTCTCTTCCGGTTGCCTAGGTGACCACACACACAGTCTGATAGCAGATGGGGACAAACGAGACCTTTCTGCCAGAACGAGCCGCCCCCTCTCCAAGCAGATGCGCTGCTCGTTTGAGGGCTGCTGCAAGACGTTCACCTGGCCCGCTCATTTCAAATATCACCTCAAAACACACAGGTAACACATCGCACAGACAGCACGGGGGGATTGTGCCTTATCCAGCAGTGGTTCAAGCATAGGGGATGTTGCAAGTGTGCAAATTCTGATAATGTGGACGCATTTTTCAAATTAGAAAATAATACAGGGTTGTTGATGTACACATTTCATTACACACAGGAACGCATGCACCAACTGTGAAATGTGTTAATAGAAAATTACATGCCTGTAATATCTGTAAAGTGTAGATACAAGTCAGACAAAAAGATTCAAGCAGCTAATGTAGACACCACAAAGTAAGCTAGAGCCCAATATGCAACAAAAGCACAGAAAAGAACAAATTTGTGTGTATCTTGGTTATTTGTTGAGCTATGTAATGCCAGAAATTATTGTCATTTTTAAGTTGTAATGGTGAGCAATCAAGTCCTCCTGAATGTCTTTGGTTCCTGCAACTTTAATCTTCGGGTTCTAGTATAAGATTTGGTGTAAGATGTGTAACAGGCTGCTCTCCAGACACGTTCTGCCCTCCTGAAGTACCCTCAAGGGCAGGGTGAGCTCGATCTTCAAGCTATTCTGTGTGATGTTTTTCAAGTACAAAAGGCACTAGGTTTGTTCAGCAGTTGTAAAATGTAAGCTGGAGGTGTTGGCTTTAAACTGCACAGGTGTTTTACAGCCACAATGAAAGGAGTAATGGCAGCTCAGGAAAAGGTTCCTGCTTTATTTGTTGGGGAGGCAGAGAGACTGTGCAGGGAGCAGAAAGCACTGCTGTGCAACAGGAGTTTCTCCAGCTGTATGGCAGGAGCTCTGTTAACACCAGCGTAGCAGATCTGTTTGAGGCTACCCCGTCTGACCTTGTGGCGGGCTTTAACCAACGAAGCATGTGCACGAGAGACGTCGAGGTTTGTTTGTCTTCTTATCTCGGCTCGCAGGAATGACCGGATGTTCAGGTGCGGCGCAGAAGGCTGCGGGAAGAGTTTCTACGTGCTGCAGAGGCTGCAGGTTCACATGAGGACTCACAACGGCGAGAAGCCCTTCATTTGCAAGGAGACGAACTGTGGCAAGAGGTTCACCACTGCTGGAAACTTGAAGAACCACAGACGCACACACACAGGTGGGGAAAGCAGGACAGACCCCTGCATTTAAAAGCCCAAATGTCCTGGAAGCAATAACTAAGGCCATTCGACTCTGCTCATTTAATGCTTCCTTGGCAGAGTCGATGCTGGAGGTTTGAAGAGTCAGCAGCACTGGCGCCTCCATTTCACTGCTGCAATCAGTAACACTACTCTGTCATATTTTATTTAGGGTGGCATTAAGGTTTCTGATGGCGTGCTCCACAGTCAGTTAAGTGACCTGTGCTTAGTTTCCACCTGTATATCTGGAAGATTGAGCTGTAGCTGACTTATCTGGGTTATTTTGGTCATCGCGGCTTTCAGAAACGACAACAACAAAGCTGCAGTTTATTGTAATTTCCAGTGCGTCGGGGCCATTCAACGCATCCCTTTGAACGCATTCGCATCTGATACTTTCTGCAAAAATAAGAGTTTAATTGGGGCTTTGTAATGCGGAGGTAAACAATATGTATATTTGTGGTGGGTGGCTGCTTTCAGGAGAGAAGCCTTTTCTGTGTGAAGCAGATGGCTGTGGGCGATCCTTTGCAGAGTATTCCAGTCTACGAAAACACATGCTCGTGCATTCTGGTGAGTGGGACAAGTTCACAGCTGCGCAGCAGTGCGCTCCTTTGTAATTAGTGCGCTACAGATAAAGTGTAAAGTAGTGCGCCTTGTATACGGCGTCCTGCAGCAGTTCAGAAGAAGAATAAAGTTTTGCTTGGTGTCTGTGTGCGTACTTCCCAGGTGAGAAGCCTCATGTGTGTGGGATCTGTGGGAAGACTTTTTCTCAGTCGGGCAGCAGAAACGTCCACATGAGGAAGAGACATGGAGAGGAGGGACTCAGTAGTGAAAGCAGAGAAACAGGTCTTTCTCCCTTTGTCTGTCTTACTCACTCACACACACACGCACACACAAACACCCACCCAGTGTGGTGGGTGGATATGCTAATCCTTGGATTATGTAGCTTCAAGCTGCCCATACATTTTAAAGTCTGCATAGAGATGGTGTTGCTTTAATTTACATTTAGGAACATTTCTTGAATTGTTAATGACTTCTAGCACTTAAAAATGTATCATTCACATTTTTATTCTTCAGGCCCAGTAACTGAATTGTTTTAGAATGCACATAGCTTCAAAAAAGAAAAAGCAGAGACAGCAAAACGCTGCTGCAGGGGGAAAAAAACGAAGCCTGTTGGGCTTTTTGTGATGGGGTCAGATCCTCTAAGAAGTCTTTAATCACCAAGTTAAAATAACATCATCTTGCTTTATTGAAATGCATTCACCTTATAAATTGCTGAGATAATTGAGTGAATATATAAGGTTAACCTTCCAATACAGCTGAGGCAAATTTACACAGAGTCACTCCTGTCTCTATTCTCAGTATCATTTTCAGTGCCTTTCAGATTAAAAGGATCGTTCACTGAGCTTTTCACATTCCAGCATCTGGAACAATTGAACAAAATAAGCTTAAATTCATTTTTAGCATGAAACAATGACAGCAGACAGCACATTTGCCTCCTTGTCACATCTCTGTAGCAGCAGGGAAGCACAGCAGCTGAATCACCGCAGAGGAAACGCTGCCAAAGCTCTAATTATAAACAGCAGATTTATTCGGGTCAGCCTCCCCAAAGAGGCCAGTCTTTTGTAAAAGCAGTGCAAAGGAAGATGCAGTTGCACAACAGCCTGGTAGTTTCTGTTATTTATACATGACAAGAGGTACTGGATTAATTATTCAATTGAGTGTGAATAACTAGAATAAGCAAAGAAAAATCAACATTTATACAGAACGCATTCTAGAAATCTAGATTTCAAGTTTTTTATCAATTATTTTTTTAACTTCAGAGCGTCATTTTCTAACCAGCACTGGCCTGTGGTGCTCACACTGAGGCTGCAGGTTGAGTCCTGGTTTCTATAAAGATGACAGATTACTCTAAATTTGCTCTCTCTTGTGTTGAGGTTTGGGAAAAACAAAAAGTTTGATGTCTGTGTGCAACTGACAGGAGAGGCTCTGACACAAAGCAGCCTGCTGGAGGCAGACGGTGAGAATGGAGACAATATGGTCACCATGACAACAACTGTGGAACCCATGAATCTTCACCACGCCATGCTGAGATCACCAGGTAGGCGTTTGAACAAGTATGACAGGAAAAAAAAAAGCAGTTCATAAAGAGTGGATTTAAAAAAAACAAACACCTAACACATCTGACAATGCTGTAGCCCTGCAGTAAACTCTCATTTGGTGAAGCTCATAATGTTCTGTTAATGTCAGGGATGCTGAGTCAACTTGTGGTGTCACTAATGTCCCATTAAGTGTTTTTCAGGGAATGAGTCTTTTGATAACAGCGGTTACACTCAGGCTGTGCAGCCTTGTGTTTGCTCGAGTTGTCGTGTCTCTGAAATCTCACATTTAGGCTGTTTCCAGCAGTTCAGCTGGCACTCTTTGCATTGTACCTGTTAAGTAAATAACATTAAAAACAAATTTGTAAATAGCATGGATAAACTCATGCTGGTAATAATAAATTCACTAGTGTAGCACCGCTGCTTGCATATTAGTTTTGTTTTGAGTGGTCGCCCACCTCTCAGGGTTTTTTTTTTTTTTTTAAACCAATCAGCCACAAAATGCTGATGCGGTATTGTCATCACCCCGCAGCACAGGTGGGCGGTGTGGACACGATTACTCAAGACGACATGGGATTTTGAAATTCATACCATAGGTGCATCTACTACAAATCTTGGACAAGTTTGAAGGTTAATGACCTTGACCTCAGATCAAGGTCAGAGGGTAAGCTTTCAGACAATCATCTGAACGCGATAACTCTGACTGCGATTCA
This sequence comes from Pelmatolapia mariae, assembly GCF_036321145.2. Taxonomy (NCBI): domain Eukaryota; kingdom Metazoa; phylum Chordata; class Actinopteri; order Cichliformes; family Cichlidae; genus Pelmatolapia; species Pelmatolapia mariae. Next base: position 14,304 of record NW_027052180.1, on the reverse strand, counting down.
AGTGCCTGTGTAAATGGTTACGGAACCGTGTTTGTGACATACTTCACATAAACAATGACCAAAGCCAGTGCCGACCACAGCTTTCAACTGTTTATCCAAAAAATAAGAGCTTGAATTTATGAGACAGACACTCTCTCTGCTTTAAAAATCAGACTTAACACTATTTTTGAACAACCTTATAGTTACGTCTGGATCGGGTGATCCTGAATCCTCCCTTAGTTACTTTGCAATAGGTCGAGGCTCCTGGGGGCTTCCCATAATGCACTGAGTGTTTCATTTTCACTAACATTTTTTCACTCTGTTTATACACATCCTGCATTTAATCATTAGTTCTTATTCATCTCTGGATCTCTTTGTTTGTCCGGTCTCCCTCCCCTGATCCCCAGCCAGTCACAACAGATGACCCCCCCTCCCTGCATCTGGTTCTACTTGAGGGTTTTTTTTACTGTTAAAAGGGAGTTTTTCATTCTCACTGTCGATAAGTGCTGTCTGATTTTGGGGGTTTTCTATTACTGAAGGATCTTTATCTTACTATATAAAGTGCCTTGAGGTGACTGTTGTTGTGATTAGGTGCGATATAAATAAAATTAAAATTATTTGAACACTGAAGAGCCAGGTGATGTAGTTCAGACGTGTGACTGGGAAGCCTGGAAACATCCCAGCTGCATACAACTATGTCCCGACTGCAGAAATTCCAGAATGGCTTCATCAGCACAAAGGCTGAAAGTGCTTGGTTTGATTTTACAATGTCTGCACCTTCATGTTATTTTAAATACATACAGGCTGAATAACATCTTCCCCTCTTTGAACTTCCCTTTGTGTTTGTGTAGGCTCTGCAGACTCTGTGGTAGTTCTCTCTCAACCGCATGAACTGGTGACCATGACAACGGAGGGCCATGCATATGGAGAAGATGTAGTTGCTCTGCTGTAGTCCACCATCACAACAAACATCACACACTGCGTGTTGCAGCAGCACTGGGCTGACTGCCACAGTGGACTACATATAGACACGTATCTGTATAAAGATGACTTTCAGACCTGTAGACCCTTGTAGATATTTGTAATTAGCAACCAGTGATGATTTTATTTTAACAAGCGTGAAATGGCAAAGTTTGTACAAACATTTTTTTTCCTCGTGTTTTTGAGAACAAAGACTCCCAAAGAAATACTGAGACGGGTTTTGCTAGTTTATGAAACTATAATGACCAGGAATGCTTATGTGCTTCATCATTGTAAACACAAGTCTGAAATGGAGTGATGGTTGTTAATGAAAAATAAGTACCCCAAAACCTCAACGGCTGATAAGTTCAATTTAAATGTACCAGACACCCATTATAGCCATTATTCTTTTGACTAATAACGAAACACTTGACATTAAAAACCACTCAAGCACAGTTAATCAAATGCTGCATGTAAATGCTGGTATTACATGACTTAACAAGCCAGGCCACTCTGTTTATCAGCCTTAGTAAAATAGAAAACATCTATCTCGAATAAATTCTATATCCACTAATCCCCAGAGGTGCATTAACAGAGTGTGTTATTGGTAAAATGTTTCATTCAGCCTCTTGTGCTTCACTTGTTCTCCGAGTAGGGCAATGCATTGCTCATATATAGCTCAATATATTAACACTTGAGAATAATTGCTTTTTAAAAGAAATTAAGAATTACTCATGAGGTTAGTTCTGCCCTTATAAAACCAACACCAGCTGTCTGCTGCTCTTAGATAAGGTAGTGCACATTACTTGAGTGTGGTTAGTGAGCGCCACCTAAAATCAGCTTCTCGTTGTCAGTGTACGCTCCTCACTTCTCAGTGAATCTTCAGGTAGTGGAAGTGATCCAATGTAGCACCCAGTGCCCAGCTAGCCTCCACGTTATTCACTTTCTTGGTTAGCTAAGGATGGAAAAAAAAAAAACCACCAAATCACTCAAAGGATTTTTGTATTTACTGAAATAAAAAAGGTAATGGAGTTTTTTGTGTAAAAGTGCCTCTTTTCCTTTGTTTTATTAAAAGAGAATTGACACTCTGCTCTACAGACAAGTTTCTACTCAAAGTACTCCCAACTTTTTAAAAAAAATTTTTCCAAGGAGTCCACAGATCCCTTCAAATCATCGGTTGCTTGTGTTTCCTCTGCAGTCTGAAGGCCCTCAGAGACTGGGAAGGTTATCCCGCTGACAGATATAAAAGCAACCACTGTTTTTACAACCTGCAGGTTACACTGGCTTCCTCTGTGTGTCAGAGCTGAAGGTCTTTTATCTCATTTCCACTGATGCAATTCTAGTGCAGAGAGACTTTTCTTTTGGTGTTTTACATCTGATAGCATTATATAGCGAAAGTTGGGTAAATTAGAAAATGATCAAGGCAGACAGAATCTCATTGGTCAGTTTCTTACAGCAGCCCCAGCATTTTTGATGCCATTTCTGGACCCAGTAGTTTTCTCGAAAAGGTCTGGCCTATAGCTTGTGCCCCAAACAAGATTAAGCCTGGAGTTTTTACCTCTCAGCCGAAAAAGGCTGATTGAATATTGTCATCAATCTGCTGACGGGTACCACTGGCTGCCACCAGTGTTTCTTATATCTGCACTAAATCTGGCTGTGCTTGATTCTTCCTGCATGGCTGTGTGGAGGTGTTGGGTGTTAATATATGCTTTAGAATGTAAGTGCCATGAAACTATCAGAAAATAACATTTTCTGATAGTTTCATTGCACCGAGTCCCTCCGAAGGTTCCCCATCCCTGGGGAGGGTTCCTGAAATGCAACTCACCCTGCAATTTCTGGTCGCACATTTATCTGCTGTTTTCAGTGTACATAGTGAATTTTCAAACATAAAAAGGTAGGATGAGATATTACCACCTCTTCTTTGACTAATGTGTCAGGGCCTCTTTAAAGAAGGCCTGTGAAAATGCTATGAAGTGTAAGGAGCTATTTTAAACCTTTTTATTTGAAACATTGCTTGTGTCTTTTGATAGGTTTCCATCTTATGATTCATCTGCAAGTTTGAACTAAACAGCTCGAAACATAAATAGCTGAATTCATAAAGCCGTGCAGCCTTGTGAAAAATTGTTGCGTTGGGTCTACTGCTTTGTTTGCATCCTTATAACCAAGGCCAGAACCCTGTTAATTTTATTACACAATGCTGCCTCACCTGCAAAACTGTGTTCTCTTTAAAGCCAAACCCATCCTTCAGTAGACAAGTGATGTAAGTCATGTCCATACACAGGAAAGGGTGGATGGGAGGGTACTTGGTCATCTTATTGCACACTAAGCAGAGAAAAGGATAAATAAGGGCTGTTAGGTGTTAGGAATAATCAGTCATCTGTATTCTGCTGAGGATGAGGGCAAGATTTCAGATAGAAATGAGCTCCATTGAGATGCACACTGTGTCTCAAGTACAGGGAGCTGCAGATCTGTCATAGTAATGATGCATTCCTTCGCCCATCTCACCCTCTTTGGCTCTCTTCTTGAAGTCTCTGACCTCCAGCATCCCTCCGTGGACCTCATCTGCAACGGAGGTGACTGAGGTCATCTTACTCACATTTAAAAATGCTACACCATTCATTACAAGAGCAGGTCTACATGTACATTTCCATAATACTAGTAATAGAGCTTGTGGCCTTTCAGCTTGGACTGGCAGAGAATAGCAATTTCTTTAATACCTACACACCTATAGCTCATCAAATCCCCTGAGACAGGTGCAAGTGACTCACATTTCCCTGCCTATGTCTAGTGCTGGAATGGGTAATAACACCCTACTGGGTCTGTATAATTATATAAGGTGTGTACAAGGGGGTGTGTGTGTGTTCACTAACCGATAAGGCCCGCATCCACAGCTCTGTCAAAGTAATAGGAGAATGCATAAAAAACATTGGTGTCTTCAAGCTCGTACGGCTGATGAATAATCCCCTTCACCACCTTAAGTACTTCCTGATAACAAAGCTTGTATCCTGTGTAACCTGGAGGGGAAAGAAAAACAGAGACAGCAGTATAAAGTCAGCATCTTATGTTCACTCAAATAATCCAAGTATGCCCTCATATTTTTGCTCATATTGCTGCTAATATTGAAATTTCGTATCATGTATTTTGCTCATAACTGACTGTAAACATCTGGTAACAGATAAGATCTTTTGCAAAAGGCAAGAAAAAAAATCAATGGACATTTTTTAAGTTCTTCCTTGCAAACATTAGCTTTGGGTTTCATCTCCTTATAGCTTGTTATAAGTAAATGGGATCATACCATCTGGGTCCCCGCTCACTTGATAGGTTAGACCTCCAAAGCTCCATTCATCCCTGAACTTCTTTGGCAGACAGGAACTTTTAAAAACCTGCCACTCCAACCCTGTGACAGCGCAGACACCACTTGTTTAAACTGCTGACTGGTTCAACAGCTTCACACAAGGTTACCGTGGTCAGAGAATGACTCAAAAAAAAAAAAAAAAAAAACCTCAGACAGTCACTAACACAATTTTCTCTGAAGCACTTCAGTGATTCATCTCAGGGTATCTCAGGGCCAGAATCATTTATAACAGAAAACTACATCTCACAAAAATATCTTTCTTTACTTTTCTTTCTCGAGATTTGGAAAATTTTAAAAAAGAAACCATTTGAACTGACCCACTTTCTTCTCAGTATCCATCAGTGACGTGCAATGATGACACTGACATGAATAATGGCAAAGAAACACATTTAGTTCATGTACAGCACAGTACCTTCTGCACCCAGAGCTCCCAGTGTGGCCAATCGTGCCGCCATCAGTCCATTTCCAAGATAGCTGCATGAAGTTAAAGAATTGTTACACACTTGGAAAACCAAGCAGAAACAGACTGTGCATGTAACAAATAAGTCATCCTCAAAAGAAGGCAAACAAGTGGCGTTTGCCTGTTATTCACATCCTAATGACTAAACAGATACTAGACGTTTTCCTAATTAAACACAGATCCGAGTTAAGTTACAGAGTCAGTGTCAGAACTTGAGGCTAATTTTAAATGTGAAAAAAGAAAATATGGAAATGATCTTGAATGTGAAATCAAGAAGCAATTTCTTATTCATTCACACTGAATTAAAATGGACTGTATTATGTCTTATGAAGCATACAGTCGTTTCTGAAACAGTTACCTATGAGTGTACAATTCAAATGTTGAGTTCAAGACATCAAACTTAGCAGTGTAGTCAGCAGCAGGAGCACTTTCAGTGGTTTTCTACAGTGGAATACAGAGAGCACAGAGGGTTACTATCACTAAAAGTTAGAGATGAGACAGATTTCTCTCAAGTGTTCAAACAACTGACCCTCAGTTTGGGCAGGAAAGTGATTTGCGTTGATCCTCCTCCAGATCCAATATTCCCACTGTCTTCTTGCTTTGCGCTTTCAGGTGACCTAAAAAAAAAAGTCACACTTTAATCCAGCAACCACAAACACAAAGGACCGAATCAGTTACACCTGCGATGTTTATCTTCAAAAGGCTATTTGGCAAACATGTACAAGCAAAGTATAAAATCGCTGGATCCTATCTGATAAAGATCAGAGCACTCCTGTAGGCAGGAAATTCACAGTCGGAACATATTTAGCCTCTATTTGTGAACATGAGGTGTGATAACGCGATGACACCTTTAGATACAAAGTTAAACCTGGATATAAGTACAAGAAGAGGTACAAATATTTTACTGTTTAATGCAGTGTACTTGCCTGTTAGAAAGTTCAGCGATATCCAAGCCAGGAGTCCTACATTTACAAAATTAGCACAAAAGATAAGCAAGAAAACAGAAACCTGTCATTTCAGGTGAAAACAAAGACCATTTAAGAAACTAATTTTGCATATATAAAAGGCATGTAGTCCTATAAACGAGGCTGAAACGCTGACTAATCAATTACGCAACGGCATAACAGACAATAGTATTTTTGCACCGCATAATTACTGACTCTCATCTTTGTGGTAATATGCCATTTCATTTCCTTAAGTGTCATCACAAAACACTGCTGTAATCTTCAGCAATTTAGGCTCATGCTTGCAGTAAACAACGATTCTTTACAGAAACTGCACAGCACGCTAAAAGCAGGCAGATAGATCACAGATGCCACCTGCAAAACACCTCAGAGAGGACAACAGCTGCCGTGATATCTGACGGATGTGTTGCTTGTCGGGGCAGAGGGTGGGCAGACGTTACTTCCTTTTTGCCGTTCATTATGCTGACGCCGTCGTCTGACACCAAAAAAGGAGATTCGTCAAACACGTGTTGAACCTGAGGAAAAGAGGGAGAGACGGGCGAGAGAAAGGGAGATTTAAGTGCAACTAGGAGCGAAGGAAAGCAACAGTGAGATGGCCTTAATGTTATCTACTGTAATGGTAGCTCATCCAGAGGTGCCCTCCGCTTGAAGGGATTAATTAATTCCCTTGGGGGGATTAATAAAGTATCATTTATCATTCAAGGTGCCCCAGGGCTATCCGTTACTATCTTATCCCCTCCACAAGATCCTTCCACACTAATCTCCTGCTCTCTGATAACAATACTTCCCTCTGTCTCTGTAATACCTGCCACAGCACTTTCCTTTTTCTCCCTGCTGCTTTGTTGGATAATAGGTTGTGGGTTTTTTGTTTGTTTTTTTTCACGATGGTGTCAAGACATTGTAGCGCCAAACAACTCCCATATGATAAAGAACTGCACTCTACACAATGCTTGTTACTGTGTAATCGCCATCTCAAGCCTCTCAATAAGGTCTCACGTCTCAGTACGAGACAGTGCACTCTTACCTGGTCCAGAAGAGCCTGAGCTTTTCTGTGCGGGCAGCAGCCGAAGTCCAGCCGTGGCTCTGAGGACCAAAGGAGTTCTCTTCCACTCCACACGAGGCACCGTCCTCTTGGCCTACCTTTAACAGCATCCTCACTGTTTGTCCAGCTTTTAAACAGAAACAACAATCACCGCCAGAGCAGCCGAAAAGTCTACTGACCACAGAGTGACTGCTGAGAGCTGAGATGACATTTAGCGTTATGTCAGCTGGGCCTGACTTGTTTGTCATTTTGCATTTCTCACTTACTTTCATTTCTGGCAGCGGGAAATGTCTGAATGCAATGTAGAGTGCACAGACCTTTCCCTCCAACTCAATGCAACTGTTTAGAGAAACACTCAACTCACCGTTTCAGGGACGTCGGCATATGCCGACAAGCCGGGCTTTATGGAATGAAACATCTCATTGTCCAACACAGGGAGCTGCTCTGAAAGACACAAGAGCCACCCACGTCACATATAGACCTCTTAAATGAATTTTGGGAGGTATAAAATCTGCTTAGTGTACATATAGCCATGTTTAAGATGAGACACTGACTTAAATCTGACCAAATAGGATTATTACTGAAATTATCTACACACCTTGAAGTGAGCATTTATGGATTTAAAAGAACCGCAAGTATAGATATTCACTTCAGTTCACCTGAAGCGTGCTACTTAAGCTGCACAGCACTTCAGTTTTTTTAATACAGCACCAGAGGTCTCCCCGCTACTCTTTACATTGTGAAGAAAAAACCCTTAGAATATTTATACTAGGCATTCTGCAGGCAGCTTGCATTCATTACATGTCCACTCTTTCTGTAGTAAGCACATAAGCCGCTAACCTAAGGAAATAAATAAATAAAGGAAGAGAACAGGCTAAAAGAGACACCTCTGGCCTGTATTACCTGAGTCGCTCTGGATGAAGGTGTAGACATGAATGCGTGTCCCCGTGCTCCCTGCATCAAACATCCACTGCGTAGAAGATGCTGCTGTGGTTCGCCGGCCGACTGAGACTGGGAAGGATCCAGGAGAGATCCAGGAAAGAGTTCCCGAGTTGGGCTTGGCTCAGCCCTGTGACAGCGAGCAGGGCCAGGAGGAGAAGCGCACGGCAGGCTTCATCTTCATCTGGAGGATGAAAAACAAACAGAGCTTAAATTGTTTGAAGTGCTCCAGAACTGCTCCCGCTAGTACGGGGAGATGTTTAAATTACAGCGTGACAAGCTACAGAGTGGTAGGAAGCAATTAAGTGATTTACACCTACTGTGTTTGACCACACCCCGTCAGACTTTTAAACCAACCCCAGAGATAATATATCTCACTTCCTTACCTGCTTAGTCAACTCCAGCAGAACATTTAAGAAACCATAAAAATTTCACCCTGTTGAACTCAAATTGGTTGACTTTGATCTTGATGTTCAATCGATACATGTCTGGCAACTGGAGCAAGTCTCAACATCTTTTTACTGAAGTGCACAATTATGAAACCTTAAAAACTCAAGTCAAGTGCTCCTATAAGAAACCCTGCTGAGACAATGTCGCACTGATTGCAAAGAAATTTAACAGACCGGGGATATTTAAAATCAGAAATGTTACTTCTTCTAAATGCACATTTCACTTTTTAATTTTCAGGAATTGTACATGTGCTATGATTTGGAGCAAGTTACCAAAATGAACACAGTAAAAAGAAATGCTCGTCTATGAGTCTTTCAAAAGACAGGGTGAGGTAATTTTTATTTGTAGTCTCATATCTGCTCTGAACATGGAAAAAAAATCAGAACCAATCTGCATAGATTAAACATCACAACCAGTGTGCTTGCAAATTTGGTGTAATCATTTGCAATCACAACTTGGTTTCTGATGTTACACTTCAATGGGAATAAAAGGCTAAAAAATAAATCCAAAACTCATTTTTTGTTTTAAAGTTGGCCTGAAATTGTGATAAAAAATAAAACAGGAAAGACAAGCATGTAGAATGTTATATGCAATTTCAGATTGTAAGAGGAGCATACAAATATGTGTGTGTGTGTGTATATATATATATATATATATATAATATATATATATATATATTATATATATATATATATATATATACACACACACACACACACACACATATTTGTATGCTATAGATAGATAGATAGAGAGAGAGAGAGAGAGAGAGAGAGAGAGAGAGAGAGAGAGAGAGAGAGAGAGAGAGAGATATGTTGTTGGTGTCTACTCTTTCAGAAACTGCTGATCTACTGGTATTTTCCCATATGATCATCTTTAAGAGTTACAGAGAATGATCCGAATAAGAGGAAATATCCAATGAACGGCAGTTCTCCGGACAAAAATGTCAGAGAATTGCCAAACTGCTTGGAGCTGATAGGAAGGCAACAGTCAACTCAAATGCCCACTCGTTACGACCCATCAAACCTTCAAGCAGATGGGCAACAGCAGGAGAAGACCACACCAGATGCCACTCCTGTCAGTCAAGAGTGGAAAACTGAGGCTACATCTCACACAGGCTCACCAAGAATCAGACATGAAACAATCAAAGAATGCTGTGGGGAAGTTTTCCTACCACACTTTGGGCACCTTTACACCAACCCAGCATCATTTAAACACCACAGCCTACCTTAGTATTGTCACTGACCATACCCATCCTTTGTGACCACAGTGTACTCATCTAGTTTTCTTGAACATGCCAGGACAGCGAGTTCCCTGTACTCAAACGGCTTTCACACTCACCAGACCTTCAATTTAATAAAGCACATTTAGGATGTGTGTGGAACAGGAACCGCAACTTTGGGATGCTGTCATGTCAATTATGGACCAACATCTATTAGGAATGTTTCCAGCACCTTGATGAATCCACGCCATGAAGAATTAAGGCAGATCTAAAGACAAAAGGGAGTCCAATCTGGTACTAGTAAAGGGAAGTGGCCGGTAAGTGTATATAGTCCATATTAATATTTACTGGCTTGCTACACACCACACATCAGTGTTTCAAGAAATCAAGCTCAGTTTGGAAGGGTATCCATTAGGCTGACTAAGCTAGCAAAACAAAAGTAATAACGTGCATGTGTGATAGCCGCCTAATGTTTTGAATAGTCTGCATTAACATTTACTGCCTTCCGTTTGAAACATGTGCGGATAACGTTATCCCAACTTTCCAGTTTTCTTATCTTACTTGTTAACACTACCCTGCGTACGACTTGATAACTGAAGTTAGCCTGAAAGTTAACAGCGCTGACTCTTATTTAACATCCCGGTAGCATTAGTTTTCGCCAACTATCGGATAACTCGCATGACTGAAATGTTGCAGAAAGCTAGCGAGTGAAGTTTGAGAACAAGCTAATGTCAAGCAGACGGCACTGCGGAATCATAAAGAAATATTAAAACTTGAACAGGGAATTCTTTAAAAACACACATGACAGCTAATTACACCACAGAGAATTAGCAGCAGCCGTAATTGTGCCTTACTAAACGCGAAAACACCACAGAGGCTCACCATGATGTCCGGGCTAGCAGCACGCCGCTCACAGCTGACTCCCAGTGACGTCAGCGGCAGTGTTTTTGGTCTCGTGCTGAGCTCACATAACACACTGGTGTCAAGAACAATAAACAGCTTTTTTGCGCTGTCCTGTGAATGGGAGGAAGCCCAGTGCTTAATTTTGTGCTTGTGGAAGCATCCTCTCTAATGCTAACCTTTGACAGGGGAGTCAACACAACAGGATCGCTTTGAGTGGCAAAATGACTGCAAGTTCAAAAGTTGCAACCTGCTTTTCATCTTTGGAGCTCATTATTATTATTATTATTATTATCATTATATGAATACATGAACAAAAACGGAATTATTTCAACAGAAATCACACCACAGCTGAGTCCTGTTATAGTGGCTTTATTCAAACAGTCAAGTAGCCACACTGTAACTGGCAGCACTAACAGTTTCATACTATAAATGCCATCGTAATGGTTAATAAAGAATATATTTGGTATGAAATGTATTTTACCCATGACCAATACTATGACAGTACAGTACAAAACTGTGAACTTTAATTTGACACGCACACTAATCTCCACATTGGACAGTATACAGCAGGGTACACTGATCATGTAAAAAAGCAAGTGCTGCAACCATTATGTCAGTTTCACTGAAGTAGAGGAAAATGTCTGTGAACCATGTTCTCATGTAGGCTTTTGCCTATTCACATATTTGAACCGATGAAGCTAATGAAACACACAGGGGATAACAGTGGAAGACATTTGCTGTAACTACTCAGCGTCAGAATCGCTGATCTTTGGTGCTTTCACGGCACTCAACGGATCATGAAAAAGGACTAGCCACTATGAAGTCATGATCCCACTGCTCTGTACAGGAAGTGAGGAGAAAAATGGGTTCAAAAAAATACACAATAAACCAATGTACAGATTCACAGCATCACTGATTAAGTCCAATTTTTTATCTTCACTTCTAAAGAATGTAAATTGTGACCGGTATTTGTTTTAACTTTGTAAATCCTGACATTCGTTTCTTTGCTGCACAGTCACTAAGTAATAATCCTCAGTATGAACATTTGACCAATCAAAAGATATCGTAACCACTTCCAATCCCTCGTTGGGCTTCTTAAGGCATGTAAGAAGTCTCTGAGGTTAGATGCACTGTCAGTTTAGCTTAGCGTCCCATGGTTGGCATTGTGACAGCCGGGCTTGTCAGAGTGGCATCCTCAGCCTTCCACTGCGATGTAATAGTCTTGATCTGAGTGTAGAATTGGATGCCCTAGTGGTAAAGTGATAACAGAAATTCAGTGAATTATCTACCACATGACAAAGTGTCTGCATTGTGCAATATTCAATATTCAGTGGAGGGAACAGCCGATGGATCTGAGGGGATAATAAACTACTTCTGCTATTTACCTGCTTGCCATAGAAGTTGGTATCTCCTCTGAATGAACCTCTGGAGCCAGTGAAGGAGAACATGGGGAGCGGGACGGGGATGGGCACATTCACACCAATCTATAAAAATGCATGTGTGGATTATGAAGACACAAATCTACTGCAGGCTACAAATACAACAAGGATCGGAGCATAATTTGTTTAATTTGGCCAGCTTACAAAGGGAGTGAGGCCTGGTGTTCAAAATCCAAGATCAACATACAGTTTCAATAAAAACAGACCCGTGAATATACATTTAAGAAGCCTATCAGCACCACTGGACAAGCATTCAATTATCAGCCAGTCCAAAAATGAACTACAAATTGGCTCCTGCTGCACTAATCCACACATTTGGGATTCGTCCATGTTTTAATGCATTGGCAGGTAATATATGACATATTTTCAGCTGGCAGTGTAAAACCAACATTCACTCCAATAAAAACATTCCCACTTCACATGTCTGCTTTACTTTTTCAGAAATAAAGCGCCTCCCACGCAAACCCACTTACTCATCCAAGGCTCAAACAGGTGACTCACCGTGGCCTGAAATACCACAAAGGTGGCCGGTTTACACGCTTGTTTGAAAACTATATCTTCAGCAAACAAAGAGCTTCATATTTTAAAGTCTCCCACCTGGCCAACGTCCACCTCGTGTGTGTATTTGCGAGCTGTGGCTCCATTGGTGGTAAAGATGGCCGTGCCGTTGCCGTAAGGGTTTCGGTTGATTAAAGAAATGGCTTCGTCCAGGCTGTCGGCCTCCAGGACAACAAGGACCGGTCCAAAGATCTCTTCTTTGTAACATTTCATGTTGGGCTGAAAAGAACAGCAGAGGGATCACGATCAGGACTTCAAACTCAACAAAGGAATTCTTAACAGGACAAAGCACGAGTAGGTTTGTGTCGGGGAAGAAAGGTGAAAAACTACTTTAAATGCATTTCACAGCACTTACAGCTACTTTCTATTTTAAGGTCAGCTATGTGTGACACTCAACACTTATAACCAGAAACCAGAAAGGGTCGGGGGGGTACTCTCATGCTGAGAGGGCTGCTTGCTGAAGATTCAAACTTTCAGGCTTACGAATAAAAGCATTTTTAAATCTACTTTTAAAGCCAAAATCTGAATTTTCACTGAGGTCTGTTCTAAAGATGTGCTCAGCAGGAGGGGAAAATCAAAATCTGTGGTCACATTCAAGTAGGTGAGGACTGATTTTGTTTCATTTCCAACAACCCTAATCAAAGACACTGAACTGATTGAAGCGATCATTTATTTTTGCCTCAGATAATTACAGCACCTACCAAAAACAAAAAAAAGTTATTACATTAAAACATTCTAGAGAGTTTGAAATTTGCCTAGACAGTTTAGTTTAACATTACTTTAATAGCATCTGACCCAAATGAAAAGTTCTCAGCTCACCTTAACACCAGCTAAGATGGTAGGTCCTACAAAGTTTCCATTTTCATATCCTTTGTCCAGCAGCAGCTTGGCACCTTCATCAACCCCACTCTGGATCAGAGACTCTACCCTGGCTTTGGCTTCTGGAGTGATCAAGGGACCCACATCTGCCCCAGGCTGATCACCTAAAGCACACATTTTGACGTTTAAGAAAAATGGCAGTAAGCATGACAACTGACGTAATTTATTTATTTATTTATTTTTCATAGTGATACGGTTACACAACAAGTTACCTGAGTTTACGCGGAGCGATTTAGAGCGCCGCACCAGCTCTGGGAGCCATTCACGAGACTCCCCAACAAAAATAGCAGTGGAGAGAGCCATGCAGCGCTGGCCAGCTGCTCCAAAAGCAGCACCCACTAGCTGGTTGATGGTGTTCTCTTTGTTGGCATCGGGCATCACCACACCATGGTTCTTGGCACCCTAAATGCAATATGTAGGACACAAAATCTGTATGATTTCACTCCAACAGAGTGCAGAACATCAAACAGAGACATAAGAGCGCTAATCACATATGCTACAAATCCCAGTGACTGACAGCAGAGGGTTTAATCACTGTCTTGGTAACAGCAACAGGAAATAGACCACTACCCATTTTCATTCATATTAGTAATAACAATTTTTAAAAATAGTCTAAAAAATAAATGAATAAATAAAAATAAGTTCCATCAGGATTTCCCAGACACGGACTTACTATAGGTGAGATCTGGCAGGTATGTTTCCCAGCTCAAGACCAACATACCTGCAATCCACCCGACTATTTCTTTATTTTTGCAAATAATTGTTAATTTTTCCTCCCAGATGGCACAACAGACTTACTATTAGGTGCGCTTTTTGCTCTTATTTTGCTGCTGTTGTGTCAGTCAAGGACTTGATTCACAGGCGTCGCTCTACATGCTCAAGCCCCACTCTAACCAGCACAAGAAGCTGGTTTATATCTTGTTACACCAAAGTCACCCAGCTTCAGAGCAGGACAAGGACTACAGCTGCCAGCTGCTGTCCAAAGCAATTAAGAGTTGGACTCCAACCAAGAACAAAGACCTGACTGGAGAGACAGCTGATTCTTGCCCCATTATTTACTGTCACCATGTGCCATCTAAACACTGCCAGTGTAAGAAGAGCATATTCGGTCTGTGAATACCATGTTGGACTGCACTCTCTTGCCATTCTTTGA